>NW_027665560.1:0-75000 GCF_963924005.1 Protomyctophum bolini
ATGGGTTCACGCTCAAAATGGGTTATAGTTTGCCTGTCCTATTACACCTCGGTGGCATTTTGTTCAATATACACCGTCTGAAATGTTGGCCCGTTTAGCAGGATCCAGAACGAACGACTACTTACAAAAAAAAGTGGCACGGAGTTGCCATTTTATAAAAGCTTAATGAAACAGCCATTTTCTAACATCGAGTAAACAACATATTTCTTTAGAGATATAGCCGCTATATGGAGCACTTCTGTTTATTGTTGGTGATAAATCAAATGATATATTGTTATACCTTTTTGGCTAAATGAGTCATAGACTATAGCACTATAGTCAATACACACGTACTATACAGTACCATACTATAATACTGTATAGTGCTAGTAGGCCTCTATAGCTAGATTGATAGCTGAGGATTGCACCGAGCCGTAAGTATAGGCCTATAGAACTTATTTCATGACTGTTTGTCATATGTGACAGGGGCCAGCAAAAAGGGCCTCAACTTTTTACAGATTATTAAAGTACAGAATGTAAGCTTTCATATGATGTATCATTCAATGAAATTGGACAATAATTGAAGGAGATATAACCATTTTAAAATGATTGGGGCCTTTCACCCAAAGCTGAGAAATGTCCCTTTCAATATTCACAACATTTTTAACACCTTAGAGCTGGACAGTGGGAGGGACAATAGGTACTTAACTGTCCGTCTGTAAAGCACTTCACTCTATACTAGAGACTGCAAGGACATTCTCAACAGCTTCAGTTGGTATAGAAACAGTATGAAAAAATCTAATCGTGTGTGTGCGTCTAGGGATCCAACATGGATCTCGATCTGGCTTCATGTGGCCGGCCGGCCTGTGACTTCAGTTGTCTCATGTCTCCCTCTTGTGAGCTTGTTGCTATTTTCACTACTTCTATTGTATTTCTTTACCTCTTAATGAATGGATATTTTGTCCCCCCCTGTCTTTGAATGAAAGATGTTTTGTTTTTGTTTGTTTTTTTTGGAGGAGGGGTGGGATTTTGTGGAAAATCTTCGAAATAACGTCGATGAGTGGAAGTCTTTCCGTGCCTGTGTATACATACATGTGAAGGCTGTGTGTGTTTCTCCACGTGGTTTCACACTGAGCAAACGCCCTCCCCCCCCCCCTTTACCCCCACTCCCCCACTATAACCCATTCTCCATCTCCAACTCTGTGGTGGCGGAGAATTAAAAGGAATTTCTTCTCATGTCGTTTAGCCACCTGTTCAATGCACGTGCGACGCGGTGCGTGCGTGCGTGCGTGTTTTTTTCTCTCTCTCTCTCTTTCTCTCACGCACACACACTTTGAATATATGTCCATTGTTAGCAACTAATAATACTTACTAGTCGACGTATTATGTGAAGTGTGATACCATATTGCTCTCGGAAATCCAAGCTAAATATATATATTTGAAAGAAGAAAGAAGAGAATTATTGCACTCTACAAAGCACACAGGAAGAGGGAGAGAGAGAGGAGAGAGAGAGAGAGAGAGAGAGAGAGAGAGAGAGAGAGAGAGAGAGAGAGAGAGAGAGAGAGAGAGAGAGAGAGAGAGAGAGAGAGAGAGAGAGAGAGAGAGAGAGAGAGAATGGAGGCGTGGAGTCTTTATGTGCGCGGGGAATTGAATAAGTACCGGCTCCATCAGTATCTCATCAGCATGCACCGCCCCCCCCGTTAACCCGTTTCGGTGTTAGCATCATGTCGTGCTTTAGCTATTGAAAAATAGCAGATCTACAAGCTCACAGCGCGCCACTGAGTGTCATTCTCTTGTATTATTTTCCCACCAGGGAGTAAAACCTCACCAGCTTCAGTGGCCTTGTGGTTAGAGCGTCCGCTCTGAGACTGGGAGGTCGGGGGGTTCGATCCCCGGCCGGGTCATATACCAAAAGACTCACTAAAAATGGGACCCAGACAGTGCCTCCCTGCTTTGACACTCATCTCAGCATCAAAGGGTTGGATTGGGGGGTATAAGTCCCTGCGACATACTAGCATGTCCAGGGGGTGTATACTTGTATATACATCAAGCTTCCTCACGCTACAGAAATGGCCTATGGGAGGACAGTCGAGACATAGGCAGTGTCGGTATATAGGCCAATCAGAAGGCAGGCGGGGCGTCACCATGTCTATGCTCGGACGCACACTAGAGATATACGCGTTGCCGCATGATCCACCAGGATAATGTTCCGGTAACTCAGCTCCAGGGTTTAACCCATTCTGAACGGGAACCCATTTTGGTGTTAGTATCATGTTATGCTTTAGCTATTGAAAAATAGCAGATCTACAAGCTCATAGCGCGCCACCGAGTGGGCGCGCTACGAGCTTGTAGGTCTGCTATATTTTTGAAAAATCGAAGAACGACTGACATTTTTAGAATCTGATCTCAGGTCAGAATGGGTTCATCAGACCAGTGTGTGTCCAGTGGAAACCTCGTATGAATCTGATCTCAGATCAGAATGGGTTAAACCATGCAGTTGCCTTGCTATATAACCTCACATCCTGCTTCTGATATATAGCACTATAGTGCACTATTATACCTCGGGTGTGTTTTGGCATGCATGTGGTCCGATGGTTGCTGGTGCATATATCGACGCTGCATTATGTCTGTCTGTCTCTCCACCACCACCTCCCTCACTCCCTTCTCAGTCCATTGGACTGCTTTCCCCCCCCAAGGGTCCAGAAAAAAAGCCCTGCTGTTTCTCCCTCATTGATTGGAGGCCCATTAACGACGCGCGAGGAAAACAAAAAGGCTTTCATCACAGACGGCACAAGTCTGCCCTTTTTCTCCCCCCTCTCTCTCGCCCTCTCTCTCTCTCTCTCTCTCTCTGTATATCTCAGAAGTCACACTTATATAGGCTTCACTCACACCTTTCGATCTAGCATACAACATTGTGATGAGGTCAGCACATTTGAGGCAAGGGGCTATGGCCGTTATTAGCCCAAGGAGTGTTTTTTATGCAAAACTAATGCTTGGAATGGACTCGGCATCATGAAAACACCTTAGTTTGACATTGTCACATGATATACTTAAAGCAAAAGGAAAATTTGAAATGATTTGCCTTATATAGGATGTCTATGGTGGCCATACTGTACAGGCAATTTTCAACACTTTCCCCTCAGACAATTCCAGGCAACTTTTTGTATGTTATTCCGGACATAATATGTAAGATACAAAATCAGCTGAGTTTGGTTTTTTTTTGCAATTAGTTTATTGAGGTCAAATTACATTATTACTGGACTATATGAGACTTGTTTACTGATGCAGAAAGCTCCCAAAAATGCGTCTCCAATGGAAGTCACATGGTTTGACGCGACATTTCTGTCGTACGGCTTTCGGCCGCAGTTTCGACTGCCCCCCTCCCTCCCCCTCATACAACAAAAATGTCGTGTCAAACCACGTGACTCTCGTTGGAAATTAAATTGAGAGCTTGCATCAGTAAACAAGTCTCATGCATCAGCTATACATCAATCTGTTGTGAAGGTGTGAGTCAGGCCTTATAGGCTCATACATGATGTTATTGTTTGTCTCCTCAGCTTCGGGGAGAAAAAAAAAGTATAGTCTAAGCATTTTTAAATGTCCGTAATATGTACAGGAGTATTATACATTATACACTATACATCCGAGACCAGAGTTTGCAACGGTAAATTAATTTACAGTTATGTTTACTATACCAAACAACACTCAAACAGTATCAGATACAGCAGTAGAGAGAGACATGCAGGTAGTATGAATGGACAGGGATATGGGATCAGATAACATTTATCTTATATCCATGGACCTGGCTGTGCCATGCAGGGATGTGTGTATACTGTACATACAGGCGGAGTGTGTGTGTGTGCGTGTGTGTGTGTGTGTGTGTGTGTGCGCGTGTGTGCGTGCGTGCGCTCTTGACATACTGAAAGCGTATAAGGACAGCTGCACCTGCTGTCTGCTGCTCGTATCAAACAGTGGAGGGTTCCTGTCAGCGTGGTCCTTAATTACAGGCACAGAGCTGCTCTGGGATCAGTCACCCCGAGGGGATCCCATGCCCTGCCCTCATCCAATCAGCTCCCTAGCCTCATGCCCTCCGCGGCAGCTAGCTAGGCTGCAGGCCGTTCCCCAATCAGCCACAGTGCCAGCCAACCCCGGCCCGGCCCTCTCTCTCCCGGATCGATGGCCAATCGGTTTCAGTATATAACGTGGAAGGCTATACTATCGACCCGGTGCAGGGGAGAGCCCCGCTTTCATTGACCGTAAATCAACGTCAGTATGGCCGGCCGCGGCCATCGATCGTCAATCAACCCTCTCCATGTGACATTATCGATTGGCCGGGTGCCCGACCCCCCCATCCCCCCCTCCCCAGACCCGTCGTTTGTTCGTGGCCTGGCCGTGGCGATATTGATCCCCCCCTCAGATACATACTATCGAGGGCCACCCTGTATTGATAATTCATTTATTGTCCCTGTAATTTAATTTTCTTTGCCCTGTCCATATTGTTGTTGTTACTGGAAGAAAAGTGGAAACCTAGTTAACGAAGAAGCACCGTGCCTTTTCATGTCGCCAGCTGACGTTGAGCACAAAGTTGGTATAATATTATATTGTCTTTTATTTTTATTTTTTAATAGATGCATTTCCTTTTTTATACTTAAACTGTCGAAAAATAGCAGATCTACAAGCTCGTATAGCGCTACGAGCTTGTATATCTGCTATTTTTGAGAAATCATGAAAATGTCACCCAAACCATTGAATATATATATTCTTTCACTGCGAACATTTCTGAGTGGTGCAACCACTCCAAGGAACAGCAATGACCTTGTCCGCCTACCTATGTGACGTTAACCCACCTATGTGACGTTAATGTACCAGTAGGGGCGCTGTTGTGCCAGAAACAGAGAGAGAGAGAGAGAGTGCTGCACTGTGGCCTGCTAATGAGAGAGAGAGCGAGAGAGAGAGAGAGAGAGAGAGAGAGAGAGAGAGAAGGGGGGGGGGGGTTTAACTCATATCTTTCTTTCTGGGGGGGTTCCTGGAACAACATATTTTCAGATTGGGGTCGGCGGCCAATTACATAATCACGTTTGAGGTCCTTGGCAAGACATGAAATGGTCTGAGATACCAATGACACATTATAAAAACACAGGTTTTTCAGAACACTGATTTACAGAAGACATCTTGTATAGAATCTATACAGTATAGCCTCGCGTCTCAAGGGGTCAACAACAACATGCACAAAACAGGGACGCAGCAGCGGGTCCAATATAGCAGGCTAGCATAGCATAGCAGGCTAGCAGCATAGCATAGCAAGCTCGCGCTACGAGCTTGTAGGTCTGCTATTTTAGCTATTTTAGTACACACACAGTGGCCCGACAGTGACGCTATTGTGCTCGTGTCTGGAAGTGGAGCGTGTCGTTTGTTGTGTGTGTACCGAAGGCCCCTCACCGCGCCCTGCACCTCCTCAAGCTGCGGAGCTCAACAACATTTCTTGTCAGGTGTAGCACAATCTGAGAATCCCATCGTCAAATATTCGGGAAAACAGCGCCTCCGCTGTTGTTCCTCGAAATTAGACTCTGGGGGCAACGTCTGTTTAGAATTTCGATCAACCGGAAAAGGCCCTTGCTTTTCCGCCGAGTTCCACTACTACCGCTGTGTCGCACTGTTTTCATTCCTACTTTCAACCATTCCTTTGCGGAACAAAACATGGATGTAACGGAGGAGGAAAAGTTGCTGTTCTACACAATGTTGAACATATCAAACCGCTTCAGCACATTTGTTTGAAATATTTAATCGATCGACGAGATGTTTTATTATGTTTACCTACTGGTTTTGGAAAAAGCCTCGTATATCAAGCTTGGCCAACGGTGTGTTCCCTACTTTCCGAAGCCTTTCCAGAGAGATGGCTAAAGGACGCTATCGTTTTTGTTATATGCCCACTCATTTCTATAATGGAAGAGCAAGTGAAAATGTTGACGGAGCGAGGCATTTCTGCAGCATATGCTGGGCAGAATGCATCTACAGACTCTGAAAACATGCCGTTTATTAACATTTAATCATAATAATGCTAGAAAATACAATTTAACCATGTGTACTACTACTTATGCATGTTGCATCATGGCATGCAGAAAAACAGCCAGCTTTAAACTCACGAGTCACAATGCATCTCAGTGCTAGTATTGTGACCTTATAGATCACCCATTTTGATCAAGTGCTGAGTATTTAAGGGATTAGTGTCTAAAATAAAATACACTGAATGTACTTTTAGTACTGTCAAACGATCATATGGACCCAACCATCCATTAAATCAAGTTTATTATAAATATGCAACACAATTTGAAATTTAGACAATAAATGTAGCTAATGTAAGAGGATTTATATTCATTGATTACACTAGATAATGGGTCCTTGTTGACCTGTAAAACGTAATGGACCCCTTCTCAAAGTTTAAAGCAAAAATATAGATAATACCACGTCTGAAAGGCTTTGTATCCTAATGTGATTTGTGAAACAGTGTGAAAAGGAGCCCCCGCGGTTTCCAAATCAATTCACTTTCAGATTGAACACTAAACCAAAGCTTTTATAACTTTAATTTGTACTGCAAAATACATTTGTTTTACGTCCGTTATATTTGTACGTCACGGACTGTTCTGAAGTTGCTTAAATAAAGGGGTCATTTGTTGGGAAACGTAAATATTAGCACACAACACAATTAACGCATTTGATTGAAGTTAATTACACTTAATCATAACCAACGCTTTTATTCATACTTTGTACTGTACACAGTTTACATTACATTTAGTTTGACGGAGTTTACACTTATTTGTTCAACATAGGACAACATTAGATAGCACTTCCCCGTTTTTTTGAGGTGAGATGGAGATGCAGTTGCACAACGCTTATGTCTAGCATTGTTTCGGTCATACAGTTATTTGACCGAATCGCCAACCTTTTCCAAAATTTCTTTGGTGCGCGAATATTTCATCAACAATTGTTTGCAGCTTAAGCAAATCGATTTCAGTGGATCGTCTGCAACAACAGGTTCTTCGGTTATAGCTTCCAAACTAGTCTCCAATCCCTGATTTGTGAATAAATTAAATACTTGTCCTTTTACTCCATACTTTAAATAATCTCCACAAACTCTACATACATTCGTAATAGGTTTATTTGGTGTTGTTTGTTGACCAGAGGAAGCCATGTTCAATAATAATGGAAGCGTGTAGGTTTGCTTCCAGTGGGACGAAATGTCCTCGCTGCACACACATGTAAATCCCGCCCACTAAATGTGATTGGGTGATTGCGCGGCTGACTTCCTGAACTGCAGCGTCCATACTTGTAGGCCAGTGATACGTTTCTTTCTACTGCTTGCCGACAGACTAGTTGACGCGAGGCAACAGTCTGTCTTGAGAGACTAGGTGTAGCATGACATAATATACAGTATATCAGCTCATGAAATGTATAACTGTATAAGCGACCTACAGTATAGTCACCAATGGGAGTCTCACCCCATGCCGCCTTCTGTATATAAGCCAGTGTGGGAGTCTGACCCCATACTCTGAAACACCGCCTAAGCCAATGGGGAGTCCGACCCCATACTTTGAAACGCCGCCAGCCAAGTAGTAGTACAGTAGTAGCGACCTATAAGTCACCATTGGCTTTCCTCCTGAGCTGACACGCGCACCGCGGAAGTGTGTGCACCCAGACGACGCTAATTTTATGAGCTAACTGGAGAGCTAGGGAAAAAAGGAAAAGGGGGCACAACGGAGAGACAGCGCTTGTTTTTTACTTTGTTATAGTTTTAAGGTTACTCGTCTGGCTCGTCTTTTCTCCCCCAGCTCCAGCTATAGCTTTGAGGTATACCCTGTGGTGAAGCCTCCCACCAGCCCGCCCCATGCATGGGGGGGTGGTGAAGCGGCACCCCAGCCCCCCCTGCTGGGGGGGTGGTGAAGCTGCACCCCAGCCCCCCCCCCTGCTGGGCCTCAGGGGGGGGCAGCTCCGTGTGACAGTTCAGGATGACTGTGGTTGTACCGGGCAGCTCCCATGGGTGTCCATGTGTCTCACTGTGTGAATGTCAAACAGGGTCAAGGCTGGAAAAGAGCATGCACGCTCAGCAAAATGCTGTCCCTAGATAAATAGTCTGTTTTATATATATATTAAAAAAAAATGTTAACCTCTGGGCTGTAATATAAGTTTTTTGTTTTGTTTTGTCTTCTCAAAGCCTGCAGGCACAGGCTCAATGCCGTTGGTGTCGCTCGCTTCGAATAGGGACCGTGCGGGCTGAAAACCATGGCATTCTAGACAGACCACTAGATGGGGCTGTGGCGCAGAAATGTATATGCATTGGCCTATTTAATATTTGTTTTTGAGAGGCGCTATATAGCCCCCTCCTATGCCCATGCAGCTTTGGCTTGTGATTGGCTGATCACCCAGTATAGCGATGATTTGATTGGCTGAACAAAGTGAGGGCGCATGCGGGAAAGTGAGGGCGCAAATTGTGATTGGCCAGAATGAGATGATGTATGATTATAAGAGCGCCCCTCACTTCACTTTTTTTTGTGACTCAAATCCAATTTAAAAATACTTGGACTCTGAGAATATACAAATGGAACCAGTGTCCACTCTCGGAGTTTCAGGCCCATAAGGGTCAATTTTTGTTCCTATACATATCAGCCATTTATAGCAGGGGACCCCTAGAACCATCTCATGGACCCCTTTGGGTTCCCGGACAGCACGTTGAGAACCAACCAGAGGACCAGGACAATGCATAAACAGTCCATAAAGAGTGCTTAACACTAACCCTATAAATATAACAAAGTCTGTGGCTCAAGAGGTAGAGCAGGTCGTCCAATGATCCATGGTTCGAATGCCGGCTCCTCCTCCTCCTGTCTACATGTCGAAGTGTCCTTATGGGCAAGACACTGAACCCCACATTGCTCCCGATGTGCTGGCTGGTTGGTGCCTTGCATGGCTTCCGCCGCAATCGGTGTATGAATGTGTGCGTGTGTGTGAATGGTTGAATATAATGCACAATCTATGTAAAGCGCCTTGGATAAAGGCGCTATATATAAATGCACCATTTACCATTTACATTGACAACCATACACAAGAGTAAAGCTACAATCCATAACGAACAACTATAGGCTATACAATTACAATGTAGGCTTTTAGTATATTCACTCTTACCGACTTACAAGTATTTATTGAACTTTTAGTCAATATAAAGCAGGTTAAATCGCATTTAGAATGCATGAGAGAACGAAGACTAGCATTATACCAGGTAAACAATGAGCTGTCTTAAGCGATTTCATATGATTCATGATCGTGACAGCATTGCATGGATTATATGTAGGACCTCTCTACACACGCTCGCACACACACTGACAAGCGCACACGCACGCACGCACGCACACACACACACACACGCACACACACACACACGCGCGCGCACACACACACACACACACACACACACACACACACACACACACACACACACACCTCACCTCACCGTGGGCCGAGGCCACATAGGCTATACAACCAGGCCAACCTGCTCTTAAACTAGCATTAATGACGACCTATGCTCATTATATTCACGTGAGTCATACATTCCACTTCTGAGATTGTTAGAGAGTCTGACATTGTAATAAAAAACCTAGAGGAACACTTTGTACTACGAAACAAAAACACACAAGTGCCAGCTGTCACATCTGAAAACATTTATCACCCAGAATGTTTTTATTAGCCTGCACATCATAAAAAAGTCACTTTAAAAATAGCTCGTTTCACTCTGTGGATTGTCTCATGACAATTTCTATTTTTTTTTGCCCCTTTTCTTGTTACCTGTTCGTGAGCAAATTAAGTCGTTAACCCATTCTGGGCGGGCACGCACTTTGGTGTTAGCATCATGTCATGCTTTAGCTATTAAAAAATAGCAGATCTACAAGCTCATAGCGCGCCACCGAGTGGCGCGCTACGAGCTTGTAGGTCTGCTATTTTTGAAAACTGCTATTTTTAGAAGACATTTTTATAGAATCTGATCTCAGGTCAAAATGCATTAAAGAACCACCATTCTTCCGTGCGTTAGAATCTGATCTCAGGTCAGAATGGGTTAACAACGAGTGTCGAACGACGCAAGCGAGTCCGAACGGGAAGCCACGGTCTCGTCGTGTCTCCGCATTCACCGACTAATTGCGGTCGGAGACGTGTGAGTCAGCGACGCTCGCCAGCCAGCCCGTTGCGCTCAGCTACAACAGGGCGTTGTTTTCGCAGCTGTGAAACTATCGGTCGAAATTGCCGCTCTCTGCAAATAGTGCTTTCGGTTTTCCGAAACATTTTAGAATTGGTTAGAACTGTGGCGAGGAGGAGTGCCACGCCTCGCCCCAATGCATGCCGCGAGCGGGGAACAGCCAACGATGCCCAGGCCTAGAGCGCGGTGGCAGAACAGACAGACATGTTGGCATGGCGCAGCGTATAGCATAGCATAGCGGGCGGACCGTAGACTTGTGGGCTCGGTATGAGAAACATCTGCATGTGTGCCCGCATTTTAAATTGCAGCTCGGTGCTCGGCACCCATACTAGCGACACTCAGACCGATGCATGCTCGGAAAGAAATGCGGTGAGGGCTGTCTGCTTGTATAAATGTTATTGAAATGGATACAGCTGGGGGCATGAGAGCGCGCCAGTCCATTAGAGCTGCTGGCACCTCCAGACAGACATGCAAGCATGTACAAAACACACACACACACGCGCGCGCTCGCGCGCGCGCACACACACACACACACACACACGCAGACACACGCAGACACACCTAGTGGCAAACACTTACACACACACACACACACACACACACACACACAAACACACACACACACACCTCTCTCCTCCGCCAGTTCGTCAACTGGGTCCTGCCTATTTATTTGCTTAATTGTCATGGTAACCTTAATGCCTGAAATGGAATGGAGAGGAGGGAATTAGCCAATTAAGCTAGATTGGAGCGCCTCTCCAACAACTAACCGGTTTACACTGGTATATATAGCTCAGACTGCAGGGTCCCTGCACTGGTCTGGAGTCAGCTATAACGGCTCTGCACTTCACACTGCCTGGGTGGCGCTCATGCTAGCAGCACGCTAGCACGCTAACACCTATTTGCATGCAGTGAGTCCACGACGGCCTTGAGCATCTCCTCCGCCACATAAGTCCACCTGACACCTTTTAATTGCAGCATAGCCATTTTGGGGTTGTGAAGATCGAAGAGAGCTGTTGGGTGCAGGTGTCTTCTTTTTGATAGTGTAGTTGTACATTTGATGACATGTGATGGAAGTTTTCAAAGTGGTTACACTAATGTAGTCGGTACATTTAACAGGTCTCTCTCTCTCTCTCCCTCTCTCTATCTCTCTCTCTCCCTCTCCCTCTCTCTCTCTCTATCTCACGTTAGCCTGGGCACCATTTCATTTAGGGTATATGATCCTGCACGTGCACATTATACAGACCCATATACACACACACACTTACTCAGTCACGCGCACATATAGTCACACTCACGCAGACATGCGGGCACAGACACGGCACACATTCTGCGCGTCAATAGAAGTGTGAACATGTACCATGGCTCACTGGCTCAGGCACGCACGCGCGTGCGCACGCACCTCTCACAGTCAAATTAAGGCACAGGAACTGTCCTCGATCACCAGCAAGGTGATCTCAATCTATGTCAGTTTGTTTGTGTGTGTGTGTGTGTGTGTGTGTGTGTGCTCAGTGGACTGACTTGCAGACCAAGACAGACACGGAACACGCTCTCACACATCCATCAGCTGTGTTTATTTGTCTTTCTGCTCAGCGGCACATGAACGCCTATATATAGACAGAGAAGGGAGAGAGAGAGAGAGAGAGAGAGAGATGAAGACGGATGGACCACTTAAAAGCCTCCATTCTATAAGTGGAAACGGACGGACCCCGACATGCAACTTATATATACGACATGTACATGGACCCATTTTTCTTTCTGCCGTTCCGCACCAAATCTTAACGCCAAAGAATTCCCGATCTATAGTCACATGTGAGCTTGTAGATCTGCTGAAGGGGGAGGGGGGGGGGGGAGAGAGAGAGAAGGGATGAGAACAGGGCAGAAGTGCATGGGAGAGATGAAGAGAGAGAGGGCAGGATACAGCAACAGAGTCCCCACATGACCTTATATACTCTTGTTTAAGTGCGTAATAGCTCATTGATCATCTCTACTGCCTGCAACCACTGTCACACAGTCACACACACACACACACACACACACACACACACACACACACACACACACACACACACACACACAGTCACACACACACACACACACACACAGTCTCTCACACACACACACACACACACACACACACACACACACACACACTGTCCTATTTTGGGACAGGCCTACTGGACATTTTATTTTGGTCAAAATAGATTCTACCTTTCTGTGTCTCAGAGCCAGCCGTACAGTATATACCGGCAAACCGCTTTTAGGTAAAAAACATCCTTTCAGTTCAGGGCTGTTCAATCTGGAATGACCTACAGTATGACCTCTGACAATAAGAGATTGTCCGTCATTTCCATCCTCTAAATAAAAAAAATTGTCTAAATCCTCCAGTTTTCTGAAATAAATATTGTCACGATTTCTCAAAAATAGCAGACATACAAGCTCATAGCGCACCACTCGGTGGCTGGAACAATTCACATTAATAAATAGCATAAAAAAAACATGTTTTAAGCTAAAGTGGATCTTTGTCTCTCATGGGTGAGAGAACAAACGTGTTTAGACAGGATGCATGGGCAGCTGCAGGAGGGACCCTAAAGATCTGGCCTGCTACATGTTAGGACACCTACTGGGCTTCCTAGCGCTGTGACCATTACCTTATATGGGGACAATTTGGGATAAAGGGGGGGTTTGGGACACCTGAGAGACCATGCACCTTTTCCTTTGATGTCTTTGTCATTGACACCGTGAGGCTGAATGATGCTGTTTTCTGGGGGTGCATATAGTTTAGACTAGTCATTGGTTAGACATGGGTTAGGTTTAGGTGTGCTGCCCCTTGGGAGGTTAGGGTTAGGGTGAGGGTTTGAGATAGGTTGTAGTTGTATAGGACTAATGACTGGTCTAACCAATGACTAGTCTAAACCAAAAACTGTCTAAACTAAGTACTGCACCCGTTTTCTGAACTCTGAAAACTCCGGAACAACTTTCATCCATCATGTCGGTCGTCGACTTAATTCTCCGTATTTTAGTCCCAAGTCTTTACGTCTGTTTGTGGGCTTCACGGAGAGAGAGAAAAGCAGTATATCTCTATATGTTTAGCTCATTTACTTCAATGTTTCTCGCGTATAAGTACAAAACTATAAATTATGTGAAATCTTGTTTGTGGGAGAGAGAGAGAGAAAAAAACCCCACTGCCTTATCGATGATGTCACTGGTTAGGCTTTCTGAACTGACCACGCTCGGCTCTCCTCTGAGACACAGAGTGAGCAGAATAAACAGAACCATTTTATTAGCGGAGACCAATTATACCAAAGATATATATTTGAAAGTGGGTGAGGTCGTACATTTTCAGTAGTATCTGTACGTTACTCGACTACACAGTATGCAATTGTGAGCGTGTAGACTAGTTGTTATTTCCGCACTTGGAATTCCAGACTTTTACTGGTATAACGGAGTATAGTTCTACATTGCAGTATCGATACTTTTACGTAAGAAAACATTTGAGTACTTTTTTTCCACCACTGGTTGTTGGTTTACCACAGACAACTTTGCACATTACGATCGACAAACCAATTAGTCGTTCACTGTTTCAGATGCACTTTACTGTATACTGCATGTAGTTCCACACACACACACACACACACACACACACATACACACACACACACACACACACACACACACACACACACGCACACACTTTCCTCAACATCTTCTCATTTCCCAAAGCAATTAGACAATTCCTATTTCACATTAGTATCCCCTCAATTTGTCAATTAATCAAATAACTGAAAGCATGTTTTCTTAATATATAATTATGTGGGCCTTATCGATGATGACACAATAAAACCATTTTATTAGCGGAGACCAATAATTATACGAAAGATATAGTTTGAAAGTGGGTGAGGTCGTACATTTTCAGTAGTATCTGTACGTTACTTGACTACACAGTATGCCATTGTGAGCGTGTAGACTAGTTGTTATTTCCGCTAGTCCAATTGGACTAATTGAGGGGATACTAATGTGAAATAGGAATTGTCTAATTGCTTTGGGAAATGAGAAGGGGTGTGTGTGTGTGTGTGTGTGTGTGTGTGTGTGTGTGTGTGTGTGTGTGTGTGTGTGTGTGTGTGTGTGTGTGTGTGTGTGTGTGTGTGTGTGTGTGTGTGTGTGTGTGTGTGTGTGTGTGGAACTACATGCAGTATACAGTAAAGTGCATCTGAAACAGTGAACGGCTAATTGGCTTGCCTTTTCGATCGTAATGTGCAAAGTTGTCTGTGTTAAACCAACAACCAGTGGTGGAAAAAAAGTACTCAAACTTAAGTAAAAGTATCGAAACCTGCAATGTAGAACTATATACTCCGTTACCAGTAAAAGTCTGGAATTCCAAATGCACTTGAGTAAAAGCACAAAATAATTGGCATCAAAATGCACTTGAAGTGTCTCTTGTGATGTAGTGGAGTATAAAGTCAAATCAACTTTATTTGTATAGCACATTTAAAAACGACTCCCGTCGTACCAAAGTGCTTCACAGGACAGAGAAAAACAACACAGTGTAACTCAATACACCTCAGTGTATAAAGAGAGTAAAGGTATTGGAAATTGGAAATACTCAAGTACAAGTACAAATATCTCCAAATTGTACTCGAGTACAGTAAATGTACTTAGTTACTTCATACACCACTGTCAACAACCTGTCTCACCACTTCACCCTGAGTGCTGTTTGAGCACCTCACAGCCATGTGGATGGATGGGTGGGTGGGTGGATGGGTGGATGGGTGGGTGGATGGGTGGATGGGTGGGTGGATGGGTGGATAGGTGGATGGATGGATGGATGGTTGGCTGGGTGGTGGATTTATTATGCAAGTCCGTTCCTCTTCCCCCTCGTGCTTCCCCCCAGACCTCCTTTCTCCCTCTGTCTCTGTGTCTTCTTTGCATCATGTCCTGTATGAGCGTGCATGCAGGCGCGCGCTCGCTCGCTCGCAGTGTTGATCTCCGCGGCTGAAGGACAGAGTGTCTGCATCGTGGCAGCTGTATTGACCAGGATCTGTCAAAAGCTTCTCTCCCAACGGAGAGACACGCTCTGTCTGTCTGTCTGTCTGTCTGTCTCCCCTGTATGCTGCTCAGAGTCGTATAAAACACAGAGTCTGTCTCAACTGAGTCATTGTTCCATAATATCTCGCTCCTGCTCGTATAAAGTCTGTGACTTTGTCGGCATCGTTTATGTCTCAGTCCCAATCTTCATCTCTGTCTGCCTATATTGCCCCTCAATCTCTCTCTCTCTCTCTCTCTCTCTCTCTCTCTCTCTCTCTCTCTCTCTCTCTCTCTCTCTCTCTCTCCAGTCTGAGTAGACAGGTCAAGCCGGCTGATCAGAATCAGACAAGCTGTTGTTGATCCAATTAGTTGAGTCCGCCCCCCCCTCTCCCGCACTCATATCAATTCAGATAAAAAACGGCATATTTTCTCTCTTCATTTCCTTCTACTCATTTGTATTGTATATAACCGCCCAGGTCTTGTGCTTGCTTGCTTGGCAGTATAAACATTATAAGAACTCCGGACCTCCGAGTGACGTTCATAATAAAGTAACGGAGAGCCGGTGAGAAGGGGCTTTAAAGCCGCAGTTGTTATAGTGAAACGTATACGCGTGGAGCTATCTTTGCACGCGGCCCTTTTCGGTGTTTCGAACAGCGGACGAGCCTGAATGGCTCTTTCCGTTTTGCCATGTTCGTGTAAGAATAAAATCACACCTGTGTGAACTGAGTGGTGCAATTCCCCCCCCCCCCCCCCACACCCCCCTCTCTCTCTGTCTCTCTCTCTCTCTCTCTCTCTCTCTCTCATTAGCAGCCACAGCAATACCCCTCTCTCTGTTTCTGGTGCCCCCTACTGGTATAAATACGTAACATACTCGTGCTCACGTGCACACACACACAGGTACACAGGTACACAGGTACACGGACATTGCTGCTTGTAGGAGTGGTTGCACCACTCAAAAACGGAATGTAGAAAACCTGGAGAAATTGAGAGACAATATATAGGAATTAGGGCTGTCAAACGATTGCACATTTTTAGTCAGATTAACCACGGTTTAAAAAAACAATTAATTATGATTAATCACCGTTCGAACAACAATGTCCAAAATATTCCATGTTTTTCTGTATATTGTTGTGGCAATGGAAAGATAAATGACAGAAGGTGGTTATATATATATTTATCATGTTTGTATGTTTTCATTCTTTATAACATAAAAGGTGTGGCAGGATGGTGTCTCTCTGTGATTTGAGACTCTGACTATATGTAAATCCTGTAATGCCTTTTAACCCATTTTGACCTGGGAACGGTTAAAAAAAACATGTTTCTATGTCAGTGGGTGCTCAACCTTTTTCATGTCAACGACCCCCAGAATTCTCTCGATTGGGCCACAGACCCCCCATCTCAAAATATAGTAGTTCCAGTTATATAATGCTGTGAAGTGGTTACTGTATGATTTTTGATATTAACCAAAATCTATACAAAGTAACTAGTATAACTAACGTGTTCAAATACGTGGAGTAAAAGTACAACATTTTCCTCTGAGATGGAGTGGAGTATGTACTGGAAATTGGAAATACTCCCAGTAAAGTACAAATACCTCACAATTGTATTTAGTGCAGTACTTAAGTAAATGTACTTAGATACTTTACACCACTGGAAAGAACTGTTACTTTGCAGGAAAGTATTTGAAAAGTTAGTCACAGGCTCTTGTGTACTTTGCATTCGTTAAAGGGACACTTCACCCTTTTTGCAAAAAAATATATGTTAATGACGTTTAGAAGCTTTAGAACACTTTCCTGGGGGTCTTTATGTGTGTAATATGTGGTTTTAGATATTTTAGATTGTAGCAGTGAGCCTGTTGTCTCTGATGTCATGGACACTGGGCTCACTTCCTTCCTGGACTACATGTTGTCTCAGTAAGACAGCTCTCGCCCCTATCCACAAGGAGGAGCAGTGCACCAAAGAATTATGGGAATTGTAGTCCAGGAAGGTAGTGAGACCAGTGTCCATGACATCAGAGACAACAGGCTCACTGCTACAATCTAAAATATCTAAAACCACATATTACACACATAAAGACCCCCAGGAAAGTGATCTAAAGCTTCTAAACGTCATTAACATATATTTTTTTGCAACAAGGGTGAAGTGTCCCTTTAAGTATTTATAAATTTTTTGGGGGGACTTTTGTGTGACAATGTCATGAATAAATTATGATGAGGTATTATGATGAGGGCATTCATGTACAAAAAAAATGAAATACAATACATTGTTTCTTTTTTTGGTGGAGCAGGGATATTATAATTATAGAATTGCACGGATCGAGATTATATTTCGGCTCAGTTCTCATGACAACTGAAATGAAACGCAAACTTTGAGGTGTGTCTGTTAGCGCTCGTCTATATACTATCCTGCTGGGGACAGAATAGCAGATTCCCTCTGACAGCCACTGTTCAGTTGGAATCTGTCCCTCTGACTGACACCCACTGGAACTGTCCCTCTGACAGCCACTGTTCAGTTGGAATCTGTCCCTCTGACTGACACCCACTGGAACTGTCCCTCTGACAGCCACTGTTCAGTTGGAATCTGTCCCTCTGACACCCACTGGAACTGTCCCTCTGACACCCACTGGAACTGTCCCTCTGACACCCACTGGGAACTGTCCCTCTGACACCCACTGGAATCTGTCCCTCTGACACCCACTGGAACTGTCCCTCTGACACCCACTGGGAACTGTCCCTCTGACACTCACTGGAACTGTCCCTCTGACACCCACTGGAATCTGTCCCTCTGACACCCACTGGGAACTGTCCCTCTGACGCCCACTGGAACTGTCCCTCTGACCCCCACTGGAATCTGTCCCTCTGACACCCACTGGGAACTGTCCCTCTGACACCCACTGGAACTGTCCCTCTGACACCCACTGGAACTGTCCCTCTGACCCCCACTGGAATCTGTCCCTCTGACACCCACTGGGAACTGTCCCTCTGACACCCACTGGGAACTGTCCCTCTGACACCCACTGGAACTGTCCCTCTGACACACACTGGGAACTGTCCCTCTTGACACCCACTGGAACTGTCCCTCTTGACACCCACTGGGAACTGTCCCTCTTGACACCCACTGGAATCTGTCCCTCTGACACCCACTGGAACTGTCCCTCTGACACCCACTGGAACTGTCCCTCTGACACCCACTGGAACTGTCCCTCTGACACCCACTGGGAACTGTCCCTCTTGACACCCACTGGGAACTGTCCCTCTGACACCCACTGGAACTGTCCCTCTGACATCCACTGCAATATGTCCCTCTAACACACACTGGGAACTATCCCTCTGACACCCACTGGAACTGTCCCTCTGACATCCACTGGAATCTGTCCCTCTGACACCCACTGGAACTGTCCCTCTGACACCCACTGGGAACTGTCCCTCTGACACCCACTGGAATCTGTCCCTCTGACACCCACTGGAATCTGTCCCTCTGACACACACTGGAATCTGTCCCTCTGACACCCACTGGAACTGTCCCTCTGACACCCACTGGGAACTGTCCCTCTGACACCCACTGGAACTGTCCCTCTGACACCCACTGGAACTGTCCCTCTGACACCCACTGGAACTGTCCCTCTGACACCCACTGGAACTGTCCCTCTGACACCCACTGGGAACTGTCCCTCTGACACACACTGGGAACTGTCCCTCTTGACACCCACTGTTCAGTTGGAATCTCAACAGTGACGGCAGTCATTTCTTTCTTCTGCGCCACGCGCTATTGGGTGAAATGTGTCCCATCGCTTTGGCTAACTTGCTGTTGAAATTGCACCATCTCATTGTCACATATATGAATCAGCGAGCCTTTCTGCATGGTGACATTTTATATAGGGAAATACATGCCTTTAAGACCCACGAGGGCATCGTGACTTTCTTAACGGAAAAACGTGTTTTCTATAACGGATGTGTTTCAAAACATCGACTATGTTTGAAAGTGTTTTCACCACTTTTAGCAATTAGTCACTATTTTATACCATGTGGATTCTATCGTGTAAGACAGGCAAACAGGCCTTTATACACTCCAGGTGATGATCAGAACATTTTTGTTGTTTTCTATACCGTGTCTGCGTGCGTGCGCTCGTGCATGCGCGCTCTCGTATACGTACGCTCGCACGTGTCATCGGTGTTACCTAATACCGACATGTTTGCCTGTTGCTACAGCAACGCTACCCTGTGAAAAGACAAATGGGAACACCAACGAGGGGGCATGGACGGGAGGAGGAGGCCTCTGTTTGTGTTCCTCGTTGACCTTATAGAAACCCAGAACCTCGTTAAAAGTGATTCTCGCATCATTTTAGGGTCGTTAAGGGAGCTGGTCGGCCATGGTTTCTCATGCAGTCGACGGGTTGTATAGACCGAAAGAGAAGACCACAGCATTGGTGGAAGTGTAGCATGTTGTATACAGACCGGAGCTTCATTCTGGCCTGCTGAAACCCTAGATGGCACTTTGGGGCAGCAAGACGTGCTGTGAATGTGTACTGTAAGGCTGCATGCGTGTGGAAATGGATATTCTTCTGTGTGTGTGTGTGTGTGTGTGTGTGTGTGTGTGTGTGTGTGTGTGTGTGTGTGTGTGTGTGTGTGTGTGTGTGTGTGTGTGTGTGTGTGTGTGTGTGTGTGTGTGTGCGCGCGCGCGCTCAGTTGTGGGTGAGTCAGTTGGCTTTGGGTCTGCAGTCTTAAGCAAATTGGCTGGGTGTGCTGTGGGAACTGAGGATGTAGTTGTGTGTGTGTGTGTGTGTGTGTGTGTGTGTGTGTCAGACTCTCAGAATTAGTCGGCTAGGTAATTATCTCCCATGAGCAAGTCAGTATATAGGATTGGAACAAGCTTTTGTTGTTTTCTTCAGCTGTCGATCCTCTCCTCTCCTCTCCTCTCCTCTCCTCTCCTCTCCTCTCCTCTCCTCTCCCACTCACACTCACACTCACACTCACACTCACACACTCAGTCACTCACTCACACACTCACACACACACACACACACACACACACACACACACACACACACACACACACACACACACACATGGTGGAGATGCGTCCATATAGGCAGGCACACACAGACAAGCATTAATTCTGACAGTTTTTTTTACTCACTTGCCACAAACATCACACACACACACACACACACACACACACACACACACATGGATATAGTGCAACTCTCATGCGGTAGAGACACACACACACGCTCCTTCCTCTCAGCGAACACTATGGCTAATTGTCTCCACTGTGAGGCAGATGAAGCAAGTAAACAAATCAAACGAATGTTTCCTTATTAGAAGAATCCATCACCACCAGACCTCCACTCAACTCCCACACACGACGTGTCACCTTAACCCATTCTGACCTGAGATCAGATTCATACGAGGTTTCCACTGGACACACACTGGTCTGATGAACCCATTCTGACCTGAGATCAGATTTAAAAAAATGTCAGTCGTTCTTCGATTTTTCAAAAATAGTAGACCTACAAGCTCGTAGCGCGCCACTCGGTGGCGCGCTATGAGCTTGTAGATCTGCTATTTTTCAATAGCTAAAGCATGACATGATGTTGACACCAAAAGGGGTTCCCGTTCAGAATGGGTTAACCACTGCATGGCAGCACCCTATACACACCTATAGCTATAGCACCAGCAGCAGCTCTCTTTGTCTCTCAATTCTCCCTTTCACGTTCTATAATTCTTATTGTATATGTCTCCCCCTCTCTCTCTCTCTCTCTCTCTCTCTCTCTCTCTCTCTCTCTCTCTCTCTCTCTCTATCTGTCTGGTGATCTCGGCGGTCGTACGTACACACACACACTATAGCCTCATTGTGGAAAGACACATGCCCTGTGCACCTCACAGCATCTGGGACGGTATAGACTAAAGCATCGAGGTGCGTGCGTGCGTGGTGAAGCCTGGACGTGTGTGTGTGTGTGTGTGTGTGTTTGTGTGTGTGTGTGTGTGTGTGTGTGTGTTTTGCTACAGATCCGCGGACGGAGGCCTGTTAATGTGAACGCGTTGACAAGAGAGAGAGGCCAGTCAGTTCTCGGGTATCGGGTCATGACTGACTGCAGGTGCAGGAGGGAGGGAGAGGGAAAGGGCTTATGCGTTCCTTCTGCCATGTCGAAAAAACGCACGGTTTTAGCAAATTTGAAAACGTGTGCTCTTCAAATGCCACAGAGATAAAAACGCGTGATCTCTCGGCACAAATCCCCGTTCGTCCTGCGTATGGATGTGACACTAAGGCTGACGTCCATTATTTATTCGAACAAAGCGTGTTTTATGATGTGATTTCTTTTAATGCTGTTGGCATTGTGTGGTTTCGTATCGTGTCACTGACGGGTGGAACTCTTTAATCTGCCCAAACGTTGCGCCTCACTGGGTTTTAATGGAAAAAAGAGCCCATCTTGTATACTGAAAGGGATATAGTTCAGATTTTTTTTTTTTAACTTAAGCTGTATGAAATACTTGCCATTAATATAGTGGTTGCAACTGTATTAATTGATGGCCCCCGAGTCCCGTGGTGGGAGTTCTGCTCTGGTTTTGGTGAAATATTAAGTAGTTCTAGGTCATTTTGTGGGGGACACTGGGATCACTTATTAATCCACAAAAACTAACGTAATTTGTATTGTTGACCTATTTCTAAAATATTAGCGCAACTTGATCACACAGAACCATGTTTTTTGTGTCCATATCACTACGCCCAAAAAATAGTTCCATGTACAATACAATTACGTTCGTTTTGTGGATTAATTTACGTTTAATAAGTGACCCCCAGTGCCCCCCACAAAATGACCGGGAATGAACTACTTATACTATTTCACCAAAACCAGAGCAGAACTCCCACCACGGGACTCTGGCAATCAATGAATCAATTCCATTTTAATACAACCACTATATTAATGGCAAGTATTTCATACAACTTAAGTTAAAGAAAAATTGAACTATCCCTTTAAACTTTAAAGGGATAGGGACTCTGAAAGCCATGAACCGGAAACACTTTCCTAAAAAAAGTTGACTTGACAAATTGACCTAAACATCCCGATCGTTTTAATTTATACGATATATGATCCAAAAAGCGTTCATATTTTGCGGGAGAGAGACGGATGGAGGAGCAGAAATGAAGCGCCAGCATATCGATCCGTTCATCACCACGGAGAGCGCCCTGGATTAGGAGATACGAGTCATTCTTTCCGCCGCGCTAACATGGGAGTCAATGACAAGCTAATAGTTGCACAGAGCGTTAGCATACGGCAAGCGAAAAGCGAAATGCCAAAAATAAAAATAGGAAAAATTCGGAATATTCTTATCTCGCCCCGTGTCACTAGGACGTCGCTAGGACGTCCACAGACGTCAAAGGCTATGATCGTTTCTAATCCTTATGACGGTCTCACACGTCGTATGAACTGAAACGGTTAAAGTGACTGGCACATCGAGTGGCAAAAGCAACATGCAAAGTGAGTTTAACATTGTTTAACGTTGTTTAACCCTGTAAAACCCAGATTAATTTCTACTTGCAAAAAAAGAGATTTCAACCTTACTACTACTTTGTACTACTAGGAATTAGGTTAAAAAAAATGTTTAAAGGGGGTGTCAGGTGATTTCAGTCAAAAACCCTTAGGTTTCGTTTTTGCCTTGGGACACAAGCTTTCATCCAATCAGGATAGAGAACAAAAACGAAACCTAAGGTTTTTTTGACCCCCAGGGGTTAACTGGGGACATGGAGGAACTCCTTATATGGTCAGCACACTCTATAGTAGAGAGGATTATCACAACAAAACAAAAAAATAAGTGATATTTGAATTAAGTGAAATCACTGACTCAATAAATAATATAATACATTAATAATTTACATTTGGGGGATATCTTTCACAATAATGAATAAAACATGTTCTAGACATTCTAATGATCACACAAAAAAACGTATATTACAATTATTTTACTTACTTTTATATAGGGTCAAAGGTCAAAAGTCACAGGTTAAAAATCTATCAATCAGATATGACTTTTCTGTGTGGATGCATATGGGCAGAAAGACGTTTTTTTGCCACTCAGTTGGCCTTCCTATGCATAACTTCCTGGTTTGACGATGATGTCACCGGCATACACTCTATTTTTCTCCTCCTCTGTGACTCTTTATCCTCTCTCTCTCTCTCTCTCTCTCTCTCTCTCTCTCTCTCTCTCTCTCTCTCTCTCTCTCTCTCTCTCTCTCTCTCTCTCTCTGTTCTCTGTTCTCTCTCCCTGAGCCGCCCCTCTTCAACCCCTTTCATGTCTCCGCTCCTCTCATCTCCACACATGTTGCAGTCCACTTCAGGGCGAGATTGTGATCTTGCTGATGCAGCGAGAGAGAGAGACATAGAGAGAGACAGAGAGAGAGAGAGGGTTCAGATGTATAAGACCTCTAGAACCGGCGCGGCCAACGCGTTGCTCAGAAAAAGTCCCACTAAGGCCTTTTCTTTTTTTTTGTCCACCTCCCTCGCTTTTTGTTCATTCTCTCCTCCTCTTTCACCAAGTCTGTCTTTCCTCAGAAGCTCGTCACTGCACTCTCTCTCTCTCTCTCTCTCTCTCTCTCTCCCCCTCCCTCCATCTCTCCTCCTACACCTCCTCCTTTGTTGCTGTGTCCTCTGGGCTGCTGCATGCATGTGAGAACGACGTTGACCTTCTGAGAATGTTGTCTTAAGAGAGACTGGGGGTGGGGGGGGGAGGGGGGAGGGGGGTGGGGGGTCATCGCAGCAACTTTCGCTGACCTTTTCGGTCGGGGGAACGCGACGAGGAAAAGGGGGGGGCTGTTGATACCGGAGGGAGACTCTGGATAATGAGGTCATAACACGAGGCTTATAATAACAAGGTTGTTTCATGTCATGTTTTCCTTCTCCGAGTATATAGTTGGTGGACTATCGCCCCTGCCTCGGTTCCACAAGAATCACTCACTATTATCGCTTGCTTGTATACGGCGGTGGTGGTGTATATTTATGGGTATAGCCCCCTGCTGGTCACTTTGTGAACGACGACGTCCATGTCATAACCAAAACAACACCCCTGCAGTGTGAGAGAGAGATGCTTATAATATGCGTGCCGGTTGGTTTTGCCTTTTAGTGGGGGGGAAAAAAAAGACAAAAGAATCCAAAAGCCAAAGGGGAGGAAAATTGCTGTTATATAGAGTCAACATGCGGGAATTATACATGCAGTGCACACTATCGGGGAAAGGGCCTTTTTTGCAAAGAAAATGACTTTTGGCTGCGCTATATATACAGCGTCTCGCAGCTATTTGCGAGAGAGATTATACTCTGATTATTATTTCAACAATACCCCGTTATATACCCTCTTTCAAGGTCTGCCATGAGGCCGACCCGGGGAGGAGAGAGGGACTAGTGCCAACACGGCCTGGGAATCTCTGGGGTGGGGGGGAGGAAGGAAGCAAGGAAGGAAGGGAAACTGTCTCCACAATCCATTTAACTTTTGTGTCCTCTCTCTCTCTCTCTCTCTCTCTCCCTCTCTCCAGCCCCCAATGAGCCTTTGCTGTGCAAATTTGCTGACGGAGGGCAAAAGAAGCGACAGAGTCAGAGTAAATACCCGCAGAACGGGAGGCCGTGGCACAGAGAGGGAGAGGTAAGACGACACGCACCTACACCAAAAAAATAAAACAGCACCCTCTGCTGTTTGTTTCCTTTGAATTTCCCTCTGGGGGTCACAGCAGGCCACTTAGAGTATATATATATGAATATAGAGACGGCACCCGAGTTCTCCTCCCGTCCACTTTAAGTTGCTTTAAAGGGACACTTCACCCTTTTTGCAAACAAATATATGTTAATGATGTTTAGAAGCTTTAGATCACTTTCCTGGGGGTATTTATGTGTGTAATATGTGGGTTTTAGATATTTTAGATTGTAGCAGTGAGCCTGTTGTCTCTGATGTCATGGACACTGGTCTCACTACCTTCCTGGACTACAATTCCCATAATTCTTTGGTGCACTGCTCCTCCTTGTGGATAGGGGGGAGAGCTGTCTTACATGTAGTCCAGGAAGGAAGTGAGCCCAGTGTCCATGACATCAGAGACACCAGGCTCACTGCTACAATCTAAAAGATCTAAAACCACATATTACACACATAAATACCCCCAGGAAAGTGTTCTAAAGCTCCTAAACGTCATTAACATATATTCTTTTGCAAAAAGGGTGAAGTGTCCCTTATAAAAGCGCATGAGGCGATTTCACTCCTCCTTCCGGGTATATAGGAAACAGAGTGCATTCTGGGATGGATTTTCCCCCAAACACATGAACGCGCTGGGCCGTTTGACTATATCATCGCACGCGTTCACGTGCGCGCACGTATGAAACGGCGTCCACGTGTCATCGTGAACGTGAACAATGATTGATAGTCAACGGACCAGCGTGTTTCATGTGTTTGGGGCCCATGCACGCTGCAATACCAAATTCGGCCACTATGTCCATTTCGCCTCAGGGTTTCCTCCGAGGTGCTGTCTCTATTCATATATACTCTTAAGGGCACGCCCCATGTAGACTGTGTATAACAGGAAGTTGGCATGTTTGGCCCGGGCCTCAGCCCTGCACTTCCTGTGGTGTGCCTACGTATGTGTTTTCATTCCCATTATCAACACATTCCGAATGGCCCTGCTGACAGATTCGGTATAGCGCAAGCACAGAAAAAATAGCTGATCTGCAAGCTCAAGATGTGTCGCACTGTGACGCGTTTCGAGCTTGTAGATCAGCTATTTTTGAATTGGAATCCCGGAGAGCAACAAATGCATTATGAACTAAAATACATTGGACATAAAAAAAAATAAAAAATAAAAAAAAATTAGTAATTAGCTGAAATCAAGAATTGACCTGCGACCCGCATTAAGATGGCGGGGGGCCGCATGTGGCCCACCGGGCGGCCAGTTTCCCATGCATGGACTATAAAGCAGGGGTTTTCAACAGGTGGTCCGTGAAGGTATTATACTGCATGTGGTCCCTGACCCGAAAAAGGGACTTATAGAATCTCAAAGAGGGGGAAGTGCACCGCCCGACTGTCCGGTTGAGTCATTATTATTAGGAATATAACGGTCAACGGACCATCGGTTGAGAAACAGTGGGTGATACACATGGGACGCATAGCAAGTATATTACAATTTAGCATCTCCGCCCATATCCCCACCCAACACAACAATAACATGGTCCCCGTGGTTGAGTCCAAGTCAGGGTGGTGGTCTCCATGAGTCAGGGTGGTGGTCTCCATGAGTCAGGGTGGTACGTGGTCCCCATGGTTGATTCCAAGACAGGGTATAGTGGTCCCTCATTCACAATCAGTATAGAAAACCCCTGAACTATATCATTTGTTAAACCCATGCAGCCTATATATTATCCGTTCCACTGAGCTCATGTTTATAGCCCTGAGGTATAACGACATCTCTATAACAACAGACCCCAGGACCCTTAATAACCTCATATAACATCTGGCTTCAAGTAAAAAAAAAAAAAAAAAAAAAAACAACCAACAATAATAATAATAACACATAACACACCACTTGTCACGTTCATCGTGTTTAAAGCGACGCGCGGCGACCGTGCGCGGCCGCGCTAAAACAAAGACTATCGGAGGATAATAAATAAATAAAACGCCCCCCCACGGCGGATATCGATCAAAAGGATAGCGCCCCCCCCCCCCCCCCCCCCCCCCGCCGCGGATGTATATATATAGGCGCTGTCAGGCAAATTGCATCTCAAGGCGAACGCCTCACTGAGCACACATATTCACACCATTCATCATGATGCCGGTGGGTGGGGAGGGAGGCCGGCCGGGCCGGGCGGGCCACCTAAAATTGGATACTAGCGGATCCTCCGTGCGAACGGATTCATCAGCAACACGTGAGAGGCCAAGGTTAACCCATTCTGGGCGAGGAGAACCCCTTTTGGTGCTATTATAGCATCATGTTATGCTTTATAGCTATTGGAAAATAGCAGCAAAAATATAGCGCGCCACCGAGTGGCGCGCTATACGAGCTTGTATAGGTCTAGCTATTTTTGAAGAATCGAAGAGCGACTGACATTTTTTTTAGAATCTGATCTCGGGTCAGAATGGTGTTCATCAGACCTGCAGTGGAAACCTCGTATGATTCTGATCTCATGCAGGTCAGAATGGGTTAAAGCCCCGGCTGATAGGCCTATAGCTGGCAGCCGCGCATGTACACACACGGGGAGGACAGTTAGAGGAGGAGGAGGAGGAGGAGGAGGAGGGCTCCATGCTGGACTATAGAATGAATAGACGCACGCACGCACAGCCGCACGCACGCACGCATGCACGCACGCACGCACGCACGCACGCACGCACGCCACGCCACGCACGCCACGCACGCACGCACAGATGCAACGCACACACCGGGGCTGACAGTTATGCTGACGTAGCAAGGTATATAGGAGAGAGTAGGAAAGATGAAATGTTTGTCCTTCAGGAGACATAAGCACACTGGCTGGTGGTGGTGGTGGGTGGGAAGGGGGTGAGTGAGTGCGTGCGTGCGTGCGTGCGTGCATGCGTGTGTGGGTGGGTGGGCGTGTGTGCGTGTGTGTGTGTGCGTGTGTGCGTGCGTTTAAACGGGATGAAGGAATTAAGTGATCCATGGTGAGTCTCTCTTCTCTCTCTTCTGTGCTGTCTATTTTCATCCCTCGCTCTCTCTCTTCTCCACCTCGTTACACACACAGAGCTCTGAACCACACACACACACACACACACACACACACACACACACACACACACACACACACACACCCGCCCCTCCTTCGTAACACTTGTGCACTGCTCTGTTGGTCTGTCCATCATTCTTCTGTCCCGGTTGACATTAGTGGTGTAAAGGCTGAGACCAGTGTTGTTTTTGGCAACAAAGTTCTATTTTAGTTTTAGTCGTTGTCTCTACTAAAATCGTATGACATTTAGTCGACTAAAACCAGACTAAATGTCATACGATTTTAGTCGAATAAATCTACAGTTGATTTAGCCGACTAAAATGTGTCTTGACAGGCCTTGATGTCGTTGTAATGACATTATTTTACACTTTGGTTGCATGCTGAAAATAGCAGATCTACAATCTCGCGACTGGATTAATTCAACTGCGGATTTAGTCGACTAAAATCTTGATATGGTATTTAGTTGACTAAAACACTAAAACATTCCAGGTGACTATAAAATGTGACTAAAACCAAATTAAAACTATTCAAGAGACTATTATTATTTTGACACTAAAATCTAAATATTTGCTGTCAAAATTCAACACTATATATTGCCTGGTTGGCTCTCAAGGATATTGCAAGTGGGCCCCCGAATAATTTCCAAAATACTAGGAAACCATTTCAGCCAGCCAGTCAGTCAGTCAGTCAGCCAGCCAGCCAGTCAGTCAGACAGCCAGTCAGCCAGCAAGCCAGCCAGCCAGTCAGCCAGCCAGCCAGCAAGCCAGCCAGCCAGCCAGCCAGCCAGTCAGCCAGCCAGCCTGTAAGATGTGTGGGACACAAAAGGCTTTTGAGATGGATAAGGGGTTTAGCAACGCCAACCAAAAATAGCTGATCTGCACACTGTGTATACCTGTAAATAATTGACCCCATTTTGGGGCGAATGATCCCCCCCAGTGTGTGCGTGCGTATGTGCGTGCGTGTCATTGATCATCTGCAAAGGACAGATTGGGGGAGAGATAGTCATCACATGTCAGTTTATCAGCCGGGTCATTCTTCGTCACCCTCCTCTTCCTCGGAGGAGCGGCTGTCATTTTGTTCCCCTCTCCGTCTCTCTGTCAACATTCCTCCCGTTGTCTGTCTCCCTGTCCCCATATTGATCGCCCCTCCCTCTCTCTCTCTGTCTCTGTCTCTCTCTGCCTCTCTCTCTCTCTCTCTCTCTCTCTCTCTCTCTCTCTCCCTCTCTCTGCCTCTCTCTCTCTCTCTCTTTCTGTGTGTATATAGACTACACACAGAAAAAAAGGTCACAATTTAAATCCCCTTCGTAAAGTATCTAGAGATGCGACCTCCAGAACATCCTCTTCTCATTGTGTCATGCTGACATTATATTAGTCACTGCACACACGCACTCACACACACACACACACACACACACACACACACACACACACACACGCACGCATGCACACACACAAACACACAAACAGACTTGTGGTCACGCTCGCACTCATACTCCCACACTCACAAAGACCTTTCAAAGTCACTCTGGTCAAGCATTAGTAATGAAAAACAGTCCACCTATGGAGTGCGTGCGTGCATGCGTGCGTGCGTGTGTGCTTGCGCGCGTTCGTCTGTGTGTGTGTCTTTCCTTTGGCAGTAAAGTATATTACAGGTGTCCTTACTGCATGGTTTATGTCCTCACTGGGCAAACTATGCACGCACGCGCACACACACACACACACACACACACACACACACACACACACACACACACACACACACACACACACACACACACACACACACACACACACACACACACACACACACACACACACACACACACACACGCGCGCGCACGCACACACACACACACACACACACTTCCTGTGTTGGTCTCCCAGTATATAACATCTGCATGCATAATGAGTGGCGCTGGGCTGCCAGTGTTCCAGACTCTCACAGGAGAATCCATCAGAGGAGGAGGGCAGCACTTATCTGCCTCCGCAGACAGCTGCTTCTGTCTGCCTCGCTGTTCGCACGCACGCACGCACGCACGCACGCACGCACGCACGCACGCACGCACGCACGCGCACTGTTGAACCTCAGCAGCCCTGTATATATACTGTGCATGTCATAATCGGTGAATATTCTGCGAAACACATTGCAATTCGACACATTGTGAGCTTGTATACTACAATAGCTGCAATTTCTCTTCACCAGAGATTTGGTGTGTAGAGGGGGGAGGAAGGATTTAAGGTGACTATTTACACAGACTCCTTGGGTGGCCTCGGGTCCAAAAAAAAAAAGCATAGGTTCATATATGGATCCATGTGTTTTATGCCTCATGGCCTCTCCCGATAATTGCAAAATGTATAACACCCATGATTCGAAACCCGCGGAAACATATACTGTAGCCTACCTCTGCAAGCAAAGGAAATCGCTGCTTGCTCAGGGGAGATGTAGAGTGCCTATCTGTTTCAGGCAGGGCAACGTTTCAACCCGCCTGTGCCCCACCGTGTTTGCATTTCTCAGTGGAAGAGTATATATATAGGGAGACCCACCTCAAATGCTATGAAAATGGTGAAAATTGGCAAATATTCGGTGAAGAGAATGGTGTAGACTATATAGGGGAAAAGCAGGGGACCAATTATTATAGACCCCTGGGGTTCACCAGTCAAACAAAGTATAGTGTTTAAGAGGTTAAAAGGGTTACATTTTAAGAATTGTGTGTTTCTATGTATGTGCACACGCCTTGTTACACTGTAAACCCTTTCATAATGAAGGCATTAATGTGGTGTTAACTGTTCCAACAATGTCACATCTAGTCTATATAGAACTTCACCCGCGGTAACTGTCGCGTGCCTAATTTATTTGAAGGCCACACATCCACAGTGTGACGAAACACTAATGTTTCGAGACACTGTACTTCGACGCTGTGTGCAGTCCAACATGTCAAACAATGTTTCCTACCAAAGAATGTAGCACTTTTGCCAAGTGCGGAGTGGACTGTGTTTTTACAGAACCAAAATGCTGCACAGTACATTTAAACAATCCCCCCCCCCCCCCCCTTTCCCCCCTACATATTTCTCAATATTTAATCGAGAAAAGGGTATTTGCCTTGGGCACAGAAATTGAAAATCACTGCCATATATACAAACTGAACTGGAAGGACAACTCACGAGTTCCGTATAGTTCCAGGCACCTTGTCCTTCGAAAAAGCATAGTACTGTAGGTCTTTTGAAGTACAGCAAAAAGATGATGATGATGAATTACCTCGGTGTTGTCGTCAGTGTCCCTGCACAAATTTACAGAGGTGGACAGGAACCAGATAAAGGACAGTAACAGTAAAGTCCATGCAGGAAATGTCATTAACCCATTCTGACCGGGCACCCATTTTGGTGTTATAGCATCATGTTATGCTTTAGCTATTGAAAAACAGCAGATCTACAAGCTCATAGCGCGCCACCGAGTGGCGCGCTATGAGCTTGTAGGTCTGCTATTTTTGAAAAATCGAAGAACGACTGACATTTTTTTAATCTGATCTCAGGTCAGAATGGGTTAATCAAGACCAGTGTGTATCCAGTGGAAACCTCGTATGAATCTGATCTCAGGTCAGAATGGTTTAATAAAGCTATATAGTTCAAGCCATTGGGTGCCACCTGGAATGACTCGGAAGTCATTGCACAACAGAAGAGGCCTGAGCCCCAAAAAAAAACAAAAAAAAAAAACATTCTTGATAACAATGCGTCACCCTCTCGATAAAAAATATTCATAAAACATAAAAAGCTGCTCCGCGGTGACAGATTCGTCCTTCCTGTAGGATGTCCACTGGAAGATTGAAATGGTCGTTTGTTGTTGAGGCTGCGGGAATGATAATTATGCATTGTCTTGCCTGCAATGCCTGGCTCCACTGTCTTATAACGTCTAGTCTATAGTGTCTGGTTTTTCCGTATGGGGATTTGTGGATTTGTTTTTGTGCCCGGATATACCCATGTCCAGGACAGGCTTTGCAGACGTGCCTCCTCAGGAGGACTTGGCTCAGATCTGAACACCTTTGATTTGGTGTTGGGAACCCTGTTGTGACCGCATTGTGCCCTTGCTCATGCCAGGCAGGGTTTGAACCAAGGGGCCAGCTATATAGGCACTCCAATGTTGAAGCGCTCATGGGCCCTAGTGGTAAGAGGAAGGACTGCAGGCGGACCCGTGGATTCTTGACGAGGAAACCCCCCCCCCGTGCAACCGAGCGCTCAATGTTAAAGCCCAGGCTGCACTTCCGCATTTGGGCACCAAAATTTGGTGCCCAAATGCTGAATCAGCGAAAAAAATGCGGAAATAGACGGTCCTTCCGGCAGCCTTCCGGGTGCTTCAAAACGACACTGAGCAACTTCCACTGACATGAATAGCGGAGGGGGGCGGAGCTTCGCGCCAGTTCAGTCTCTATCCTTTTAATACTCTATGGTTTGAACCGACAACCTTCCGCATGAAGAGTGTAGTTGCTCTAGCAACTACACTAGGGCGCCCCCCCCCACACCCCGTTTGATTTGCTGTATAATACAGTATATTTATGCATAATGTAGGCCTACTGTATGTATTTTATGTTGATTCAAGAGCGTTTTATTTGTCACTTATGCTCATCCTGCAGGAGCCACTGTGAAATGTTTGGTTTGACAGGGAGTGACGTGCCCCGAAAGACAGTGACAATTTATTAGAATAATGACACCTAACAAGATATTATATTAGTTTAGTTAGTTTATTTTATCTCTGTCATTTACAATACATTGTACATTCAGAACGAGGGTTACACAATTACAGTTTGACTGAAAAGGTTTGGGCCGAAGCCGAAGCTTATCACGCCCACCTTATTACTGATTCAAATAATAAAAGGGGAAAAAAATCGATGATAAAAAGAAAAGACATATTTGGATTATATGCCTTATACTAGTTAGGTCCACATACACTTTATAGCTTTTTAAAACCGTGCTTATATTTTTGAAGTGGTTGCTTCAAATATAGTGTATATTTTTATTATTGTTTACTTTTACTGCATATGTGTTTGTATATTTGTGTTTGAAGTGCACGGTTACTTCAAATTATTTATATATTAGTGACGATGATACCGGATGTAAATTATGTATAAAATGTGCAGTAAGCTAAAACTCGTATACATGAATTCACTTACTGTATGTGTTTATTAGTGAGAGTGACAATATGAGCAACACACACACACACACAAAAAAACATACATGGGGGGTATTTAGAGATGTTTATTTTATTTTAATCTTGTATTTCTGTGTTTTTGTGTGGTGTAAACTAGAGGATGACTTGCCAAGATAAATTCAGTATGTTTAAACACGGGTAACTGATTCTGAATCAGATTTGGAAAAGGATGCTGTTTAACCCATTTTGGGGCAGGAACCCCTTTTGGTGTTAGCATTATGTTATGCTTTAGCTATTGCAAAATAGCAGATCTACAAGCCCATAGCGCGCCACCGAGTGGCGCGCTATGGGCTTGTAGATATGCTATTTTTGAAAAATCAAAGAACGACTGGCATAGAAACATACAGCTTTTTCAGAAAACTGTCCGGATGTAGAAAGGCATTTTGTAGAATTGTTCCCAGAGGGTCAACATGGATTAATGAATGCATGTGTCTTGTGTATTTTGTGTTTCAGACTGGTATGGCGCTAACATACGACCCTGCTGCTATGCAGAATGGGTAAGTGAACGCTCCTGTGCATGGTTTAATGTATGGAATGGAACGGAATGGAATGGAATGGAACTCCTGCATGTGTGTGTGTGTGTGTGGGACTTGAACCCACACCCCCTGTGCTACTGCACCGCCCGCGCCAGCGTCTCCCATATGTCATTCTGATGGAATTTGATTGAAAAGTGATCCACGCGATATTGTTCACTAGCCATGGTTAATAAACCAGACCGAATCAGCCGTTGGCAAAAAAAAATTGCCTGCCGGCGGATTACGGTCTGGAGAGGCTCAATTGTACGCCCATTTCCTACACCAGAGAAATGGGGAGGCCAATCGGGACACGGTATGTAATATGGGCCAATATGGCTTTGGTACAGTGACTTTCAATGCTTGAGACCTTTGACTGACAGTAGCTCTGACCAATTGCGTCAAAGAGAAAATGTTTCAACCCGCAGCCCTGGAAATGAAATCCAAGCTGAGCCTCCCCAGACTAATATCCCGCGGTCCGTGCGATATTAGTCTGGTTTATTAACCAGGCTAATTGTTCACCACTATACTGTTGTCGTTGTTGTCGTGGTGTTTATTCATACTAGTTATTGTTATAGTTATCGTTCTCGGTATGAACGGCCTTTAAAGGGATTGTGACATTAAAAAAAAGGTTTTGGAATTGTTCTTATTTTTTTTAGGTTTTCTAATCTCAATTGCACCCAAAAAACATGAACTTTTAACATTCAGTAGATTTTCTGTGATCTGGGGTTTTCTGGCTCAAACAGGTGCTCTGATTTGCCGGCAGTTTGTGACGCAAGAGCCTGCAAATCCCATATATGTCAATGGGATTTGCCAGCAGATGTCACTGTTTTCACTGTGTTGCCTGTTTTCATTGTAGCTCAAAAGGCTTCCAAACCCCAAAGAAAACTTCAGACCACAGAAAATCCACTGAATGTTCAAAGTGCAGGTTTTTTGGGTGTAATTGAGGTCATAAAACCTAAAAGAAAAAAGAAAAATGAAAAAAAAATGAAAATGAATGTCATAAAACCTTTAAATAACCTTCTGGTGTACGCTGCCGGTTTAGCCCGGCATGATTGTTATTAAACGCAAGCAGGATGAGGATTTTCCTTCTCTATGTCCTTGTGGCACACCAAAGTGCAGCTATTTGTGTGCGGATCATTAGGAATATGATTTATGTCATGATTATGATTTTGCGGTGCCAGTATTGCAAATTGTATATCACTATACAAGCCATCTGCGTGCATGTAAATTATCATATGTGACCAGATTTGACTGAGAGACTGCCATCGCGCAAATTCCAGGAGAAAGGTTTTTTTTTTTTTTTTTTCAAAAATGAGTTAATAGCACAGGCAGACTCAGAAGTAGACATGTGAATATTAAATACATGCTTAATTAAACATGTAGCTAGGTGTAATGTTAGAGACCACAGAAGTGAACCTTTCAAGCCTGTTTTCTCAACTCGTTGTTGGTGGAGATTATTGATAAAAAAGCTCTTTTTAAAGCCTCTACTCTACTGTATACTGTATTCCATACAGCCCACCTGTAGCGCGGCCATAATAGTATAAAGCAGAACTCAGAATTCAGAGTCTTGCTTTAAGGCGAATATCGCTTTAAAAATGCACCCCAGACAGTTTTCCTTTTATTATTATTTTTTTCACCACATGAACCCTATAGCGTGTCCCGGTTCTATGGATAAACCTTCTTACAATCTCACATTATACATTTTATATCTAGCTAATTCCTGGAAAGAGATTTGGTGCAGAGGGGGGGGGGGACAAGGGTCTCCGAAAAGATGTTTGTGCAGCTACAAACATCACACCCCGGCCCCTACATACCTCCTATAATGTTAACAGTTGGTTCTGAACCTATAATAAAACCTAAAAAAAAAAAAAGTCGGGTATGATTTCCAAGGTTTAGGCTGAGGCTGGAGAGTGTGCTCTGACCGGAGCAGTCCTGTCCTGTCTCTGTGTAACAATATGATGATCTCTCCTAGACGTGGTGGATGGTGGACATATTATATTCCACTTGGACTCCCAGGAGGATCAGAGAGACACTCGGGGTCGCCGTGTGTGTGTATATGTCTCAAACGGTGTGCTAAAGAACCCCCGCTTCCCAGCCCATCTTAGCCCTCCGCCTTCCCCCCCATCTGCTATATAGGGTCTGCCAAAATCTCCCGGAGGGGGCGTTAACATATGTGTCACGTGGTAGCGGCCGCCATTTTCGCTGGTATTTGTGGTTTGTTTACACTCAGCGACCATCCGTGTACGTTCTAATTTTTAAACACCAGAGGGAGTTCTACGAGCTCGTTCCTGGCGACAACACAGTGAGCCAACACCAGGATGGAAGAAAAAACGTCGGCCTCGACATACCTTGCTTACAAGGACAATCTTAACTTTGAGGAAAAGGAGCGTTACCTCAACAAAATCAAGGATATTGACGGTCTCGACCCCTATGAACACACTTACTGAACAGAGGATTCGATCTTCTACCACCACTAATGCGACTACATTTAATGCTTGTCCTTGTAAGGTATGTCGAGGCCCACGTTTTTTCTTTCCATCCTGGTGTTGGCTCACTGTGTTGTCGCCAGGAACGAGCTCGTAGAACTCCCTCTGGTGTTTAAAAATTAGAACGTACACGGATGGTCGCTGAGTGTAAACAAACCACAAATACCAGCGAAAATGGCGGCCGCTACCACGTGACACATATGTTAACGCCCCCTCCGGGAGATTTTGGCAGACCCTATATAGGTTTCTTCTTAACCCATTTAGGCCTGACGTCAAAAAAATGAGAAAAAAGATTTGTGCCACATTTTCACGATTTTTCAAAAATAGCAGACCTACCTGGCGCGCTATGAGCTTGTAGATCTGCTATTTTTCAATAGCTAAATAATGCTTATAGTAGTTAAAAAGTGGTTCCCGTCCAGAATGGGGTTAAATGCATTGACTTTTCTACAAAGCTCCCGCAATATTGGCTATAGCTATAGCTGTAAGCCAGCCGGCGTGGAATGACGTGGCCTTGGGAGAAAAAAATATATATACAAAGATAATACAGACGACCAACTGTTTTATACGATAACAAAGCTCGGTTTGACGAGATAAAACCCGACTTTTCAATTGAGAGAACCCGTGAGACATTTCATGAAAATCCTCAAGCGAGGATTTGATCTGATCACGGAAGAGTGTGCGTGTCGCTCGCACACGGCGTGCGTGCGTGCGACCGTGCGTTTTTTTACAAACATGAATTGCAGTTAGGCCTACTTAAATAATCTCCTCTCCTCTCCTCTCCTCTCCTCTCCTCTCCTCTCCACTCCTCTCCTCTCCTCTCCTCTCCTCTCCTCTCCTCTCCTCTCCTCTCCTCTCCTCTCCTGCAGGTTCTACTCATCGCCTTACAGCATCGCCACCAACCGAATGATCGCACAGACTTCCATCACACCGTTCATCGCTGCTTCACCTGTCTCCACATATCAGGTGTGTGTGTGTGTGTGTGTGTGTGTGTGTGTGTGTGTGTGTGTGTGTGTGTGTGTGTGTGTGTGTGCATGAGTTGATGATTGTGACATTTGGCTGCATTACAGACATTAATAAACATTTTGCTGAAGCCTCGTCAAACTCACAAAGAGCTGTTGTTCGGTCCTGGTGGTTCTATGTTCAGTCTGGGTGGTTCTCTTCGGTCTGGGTGGTTCTGTTGCACACAGGGAAGTATACCATTGTGTCCTTAAAGAGCCCTTAACTACTTTCAACCTGACGTTCCTATATATTTAGGCATGCCATATTGTATATGGGTGAACCTTTTGACCTAAAATAGAATCAATAGAATTGATCAAAAATGTTCCTGGATCTTCAAAAAATGAATAGCAAAAATTGCTCAAGCAGCGTATACTACTGGTCAATGGTATGATGTGCTGTGAGCTTGTGGATATGCAACTTTTTGTTCTTTTTAGGTGCTTAACCTGCAGTGCATCTGCTATCGTGCTATCGTGCTATCGTGCTATCGTGCGTGTGTGCGTGCGTGCGTGTGTGCGTTCAGACCGCACGGCGAGAGGGTGTGTGTGTGTAGTCGACATGTTGGAGTGGGACAGTCACACATAGGCCCGCATGAGAAACAGCTGGGATTCTCTTGTAATTTCGTATAGTTTCTTCTTCCAGCTGTTGCTCGGCAAAACATCTGTTTCACCGGGTAGCAAAACGTGACGACGCACCGGAAAACGACACGAACGACACGCCGCAAACAAACAATCAGAGACACACATAGCGGAGGAGGAGGAGGGGGGAGAGAAACACAGTGACAGGCCCCCCCAAAAAAACAAACACTCATCATTTCACACATAAAAAGACAGGGGTTGCTGCTCTCTCGCTGTCCTTGGCGGAGACGGGTGGGGGGGGGGGGAGTCACGTGGCATGTTTTGACGAGACAAGCTTTGCTCCGTTGCAGGCTGTCGTCTGGCCCCCCTCCTCCCTCCTCTCCCCCCCACAAGGACAGTGACAGAGCACGCTGTCTTTAATGTGTGAGCGACGACGCCTCACAGCAGCATGCGCAAGCCGAGATGTTTTTGAGGAAGATGTTTTCTTCTACACACGCCTCTCGTTTGTTTTTTTTTGTCCTGACCCGGCGTCTCCTGTTCTCTCTCTCTCTCTCTCTCTCTCTCTCTCTCTCTCTCTCTCTCTCTCTGTGCTGCTATAACTTGAAAGTTATAACAAACACGGCATCACTGATCCCGACGTGTGGAATAAGGGAGTTGGAAATATAAAACAGTTAAAACGTTTTGAAGAGTGTTCACACGCTGCTCTGTCCTTATGAAGAGAGAGAGAGAGAGAGAGAGAGAGAGAGAGAGATCATTTGGGAAAACAGGCAAACAAGCATGGGGGGGGTGGCTGAAGGTTGGAGTGTCTGGTTTTTGAGCCGTGCTTGATTACAACTCTGCTCCTCCACCTGACTGTGGTGCAGAGGATGGTGGGGGGGGGGGGGGGGGGGGAGAGAGAGAGAGAGAGAGAGAGAGAGAGAGAGAGAGAGAGAGAGAGAGAACGCGGGGTGAGGGCAAATCTCTATAATCCCCCTCTCGGGAAGAAAAGGCTTCCCAAATTGATTTATCAAAAACAATGGCCAAGGCTTTTTTTGAGGAAATATTAATCCTGCACACAGTTCCAATATCAGCCGCGCAGCCTCTCTCTCCGCAGACACTCGCTGTATAATATTGCCCCCCCCATCGCCCCCCCCCCCGAGCCAGTCGTCCGCGCGGCAAGGTGAGTCCTCCATCTTCCCGTTAAAGTACACAGACGACACACAGAGAGAGACAGAAAGAAAACAATCACTTATACGCTTTAGGATGCCAACAATTCCCTCTTTTTCCCGCGCAGACCCATTTGCCGTTTCTCACATTGCTTTGCTTTTCATTATGTGCTCGGTTGATATCCGAACCGACCTTCTTATAATTTGAGCATGGTACTGATTCATAAAACAATCGGTTATGCCATGACCCCCTTGAAGAGGACACGGCTGTGTGTTCGTTAATGCTATCCATGAGGCAGCTTTTTTAACCCATTTTATGCGGGAACCCATTTTTGGTGTTTGCATTACGTTATATGCTTTAAGCTTTTGAAAAATAGCAGATCTACAAGCTCATAGCGTGCCACCGAGTGGCGCACTATGAGCTTGTAGGTCTGCTATTTTTTGAAAAACCGAAGAGCGACTGACGTAGAAGACATTTTTTTAGAATCTGATCTCGGGTCAGAATGGAAAACTGTCAGGATGTATAGAAGACATTTTTTTTAATCTGATCTCAGGTCAGAATGGGTTAATGGTAATTGGCTTTGTGTGTTCTGGGAAGCCCTTTGATGCGCCCACGTGACAGTGAGGCATGGCACACATCCCACTGATCCCAGGCCAGCCTCCATGCAGTCGGTGTCCTGCGTGTAACCTCGTCTGGTATTCATTCATGTCGCTGTATAGCATGGCAGCTGGATCTCTCTGTGAGACAGTGTTGTTTTCGTCGACTAAAACTAAAGACGAGAAATGTTCGTCGACTACCTTTTTAAACTGACAAAAACTAAATGAACAGTGGTAGAATGTCTCACTGGTAGAATGTCTCCCCCTGGTAGAATGTCTCTCTGGTAGAATGTCTCCCTGGTAGAATGTCTCCCTGGTAGAATGTCTCTCTGGTAGAATGTCTCCCTGGTAGAATGTCTCCCCCTGGTAGAATGTCTCCCTGGTAGAATGTCTCCCTGGTAGAATGTCTCCCCCTGGTAGAATGTCTCCCTGGTAGAATGTCTCCCTGGTAGAATGTCTCCCTGGTAGAATGTCTCCCTGGTAGAATGTCTCCCTGGTAGAATGTCTCCCTGGTATGGTTTGTCCCTCTGATAGTCTGATTGTCTCTTTGGTTGTCTGTCCTTCTGGTAGACTGTCTCGCTGATAGTCTGACATCCCTAAAATGTCTTGGTTACTTTGCACCACTCATTGGAGCACGTGTTTGTTTTTGTCTCTGCACGCTGAAAAGTAACAGTTTTAGAAAAAGGTTTCCACTTTGCTGACAGCGACAATACCCAAGGTTTTTAGTTTGAGATGCGCATCGTGAGCTGCGATCCGGCTCGGAGGACCGTTCGTTGCTGCTCATAGGAGATTACCGCCGTTTGTCTTTGTTTAATCTAATCATTTTAGCAGGATCAATGACCAGTCTGTGTTGTTTGTCTGCTCCAAGCCCTGTTAATTCCTTTGGTTGCACTTATCTTCAGCTTTCTCTTCATGTCTGTCTGTCTGTCTGTCTGTCTGTCTTTCTGTCTGTCTGTCTGTCTGTCTGTCTGTCTGTCTGTCTGTCTGTCTGTCTGTCTGTCTGTCTGTCTGTCTGTCTGTCTGTCTGTCTGTCTGTCTGTCTGTCTGTCTGTCTGTCTGTCTGTCTCCGTCCGTCTTAGACAGATAATGCAGAATAGCAGAGATTCATTGAACCATTTTTAGCTTCAATAAATATCACCTGGCCCGCATTTTAGAATGAAAAAGGTGCTGTCCTCAACCTTGTCATTAAAGCAGTGAGACATTATTCATGGTATATGAATGAGTTTGAGTTTGAATCTTTATTTCGGTCATTTCGGTCAGGTTTAAGGAATTGACATTGCTTAGTCTACATTACCTAGTCAACGCAGTACTGCATGTGACAGCTGCTTTAGGATCATCAAATCGCTCTCACCTGGAGCCCAGAGGGGTGCAGTACTTAGTTTAGACAGTTTTTGGTTTAGACTAGTCATTTGGTTAGACCAGTCATTAGTCCTATAACTACAACCCATCTCAAACCCTCACCCTAAACCTAACCTCCCACGGGGCAGCACACCTAAACCTAACCTTAACCCATGTCTAACCAATGACTATAGTCCAAACTAAGTATGCACCCCGCCCAGATGCATGTTGGTATCTACAATCCAGCTTGATCCTAATGTCTGGATGACCTCAACAAAAGATCCTATGTATTGAATCCACATTGTAAATAAGACATAACATAGGAAGAGAAATACATGTAGATAGAAAGATATATAGACACATCATACATGTTTAATATATCGTAAAATATAATCAGTCAGATCAGTCCATGTGCAGACAGCCCCGGTAAATATGTAGGTCTTTAAGTGGATTTATATGCCGTTTTTATGGGTAATGCATCTATATGTACCGATAGCTTCTACATTACCTGACTAGAACAGATGCAGAGGACCATGGGTCGGATTTTAAGTCGTCCTTTACGGGGCGGGCTACACCAGGCTTTTCAAAGCACATAAGACGTAACGCCAGCCCCCGAATATACAGTATACAATACACACACTCACTTTTAGAGACTTTTTCCAGTCCTATATTATTTATTATTCATTATTATTCAAGCCTCAATACGTGTGGCTCGCGTGTTTCCGACCGCCTTTGATGTATAGCCTGTATCAATTGGTATATCAATTGGATACTTATAGTTTAGACAGTTTTTGGTTTAGACTAGTCATTTGGTTAGACCAGTCATTACTCATTAGTCCTACAACTACAACCTATCTCAAACCCTCACCCTGAACCTAACCTCCCACGGGGCAGCACACCTAAACCTAACCTTAACCCATGTCTAACCAATGACTATAGTCTAAACTGAGTATGCACCCCTCCTTCCAAACGCGCTGTGTACTCGCGCAACCACAACACATGCATATATAGCCCAGCCTCTATACTTTTTAAAATTGTTATCACATTAGTGTTACCTGTATCTTTGTTTAATGTTTATTACTGCTATGTCAACTGAATTTCTCTTGTTTTAAATACATGCCTCTCTATTTATGAGATATACTGTATAGATTTAGCAGGAAGGAGATATCTATCTATCTATCTATCTATCTATCTATCTATCTATCTATCTATCTATCTATCTATCTATCTATCTATCTATCTATCTATCTATCTATCTATCTATCTATCTATCTATCTATCTATCTATCTATAAACCTACCTACCTACCTACCTACCTACCTACCTACCTATCGACAGAACCATTCTTTATCTTCCAATAGAAAACCGCACCCATGGTTCATGTTTGTCTCCATCTTGATATGTCTCTCTCTATCTCTCTCTCTCTCTCTCTCTCTCTCTCTCTCTCTCTCTCTCTCTCTCTCTCTCTCTCTCTCTCTCTTTCACTCTCCGTCTGTTCTTGTCAATCTGTGGCTGTCAATCTGTCTGGTCTGTCTGTATATTATCCCATTCTGAACGGGAACCCATTTTGGTATTAGCACTATGTTATGCTTTAGCTATTGAAAAATTGAATCGACATAATAAGATTTTTTTTAGAATCTTGATCTCAGGTCAGAATGGAAAACTGTCAGGATGTAGAAGACATTTTTAGAATCTGATCTCAGGTCAGAATGGGTTATTATTATTAGTGAAGACACGCCAGGCCTCAGAGAACAGGGACTCTCTCTGTCTCATCTCTCAACTCGCTGGGTTGACGCCAGGCCTTCAGACTGATGTTGGAATCCACCGTGCAGTGTAGTTTATCAGTGTTTTACTGAGCACAGACTGGCGCATTGGAGCCATCAATATTATGGTTCCAAGCCACCAAAACTGAACTGATAATGTGATGGATTGTATATATCGTTGCTGTCAAAAAATCTGTTAACTTTTCTGGAAATGGGCATGGGAGGGGGTGGGGATCCAAAGTGATTATTTATGACAAAGAAAATAAATCCAAACATATTAGAGCTTAATTTTGAGCAAGGCAACAATTTTCCCACCGCCCAACGACCCAAAAGGTCTTCGTCAGGTCTATAGACTATACACTACAGGGTCAGTACTTTTTTTCAAAACCTTTTTTTGGTCATATGTCCTTACCTGTATCACCAAAGAGCACCTATAGAGCCATTGGTCCCTGGCCTGATTTTTTCTCTCTTTGTAAATAGGTATTATATATATAGTCACAGGTCTCTTGTAAATACTTTGGTTGGTTAACCCTCTAAGACCCAGCAATTTTTTTGAACATTTTTTAACCTAAGACTTTTGACCTTTACCCTAATAAAAGTAGGTAAAATAATTGTAATATATGTTTTTTTGTGATCACTAGAATGTCTAGAACATGTTTTATTCATTATTTGTGAAAGATATCCCCCAAATGTAAATTATTAATTTATTATATTATTATATAATTATTATACATTTTCCATCAAACTTTATTTTTTTATTTTTTTTTAACATATTTTTTTAGTCTTAGTCCTAGTAGTACAAAGTAGTAGTAAGGTTGAAATCTATTTTTTGCAAGTATAGAAATTAATGCGGGTGTTAGAGGGTTAAATATTCATAAAGAAAACCAAAAGACACTTGAATCAGCTAGCTATCTCAATGTATTCTTTGTTGTTGCATCGCCTGCGTACGGGCACACATAAGAGTCAACATATTATGTGCTGGTTCCGATCAGAGGATATAGAATAGAGAAATGTGTCCGTCCATAAAAAAGACCAAGACACCAAATAAGGATTTAGGATTTCAGAACATGAATGAGAATATTTGTTCCAAGAACACTGCTGCTTCCCCAGAGGAGGAGGAGGAGGAGGAGGAGACGGCATCCACTATTCTCCTCACAGCAAACTTAGTTTTAAACATAACAGAAGCATCGCGAATCTCACACTAATCATTACAAACGTATACAAAAGGTCACATTTTTCTATAAAAATGCTTAAAAAAAAAAGAGATTCCTTCGTCAGCTGTTTTGCATTACTATTGTGTGTCACTGCCATGAGGTGAAGAATAAAATTGAGCATTTATTTATATCAACATAAAAAGATGAAATATGGAGATGCAGGGTTTGCCGCCCGATGACAGCAATATACACTACAGTATACCAATATTATACTATATCTATGCCAAACCCGTTATTTCTCACGGTTATCGCTTAAACTTTTGCCAAACCCGGGACATCTCGGGTTTATTAATGTCTCTTAATTCCAGAATTAATAGTATTTTATTTATCGTCTGTTCGTCTGTTTTTAGGTCTGCTATTTTTTGAAAAATCGTGCAAATGCGGCACAAATCTTTGAATTATGATATTCTTTAAGAAGACTTTTTTTTTGGGACGTCAGACGTTAAAACCCATTTTGGGGCGGGAACCCCTTTTGGTGTTTGAAACATTATGTTATACTTTAGCTATTGAAAAATAGCAGATCTACAAGCTCATAGCGCGCCAGCTTGTAGATCTGCTATTTTTGTGTGTGTCAGGATTTAGGAGACATTTGGAGAATCTGATCTCAGGTCAAAATGCGTTAAAGAACCACCATTCTTCCGTGCGTTAGAATCTGATCTCAGGTCAGATTGGGTTAAACCCATGCTGGTATAGGCAACTGGACCTGGCAGGGATCTGCGCTCCGAGCAGCACTCTACCTACTGTAGAGCTGTACTTCTCCCACTTTCAGTCTGTTTTCAGTCTTGTATTGTACAGTATATAACGTACTGTATTGAGCTGTACTTCTCCCACTTTCAGTCTGTTTTCAGTCTTGTATTGTACAGTATATAACGTACTGTATAGAGCTGTACTTCTCCCACTCTCAGTCTGTTTTTACTGTATTTAACGGCAGCGCGTGTTTGTGTGAACGAGGTGGGAATTATAATTTCACTCGACAGCAATTATTATTTGTGTTTTTTTTCCCCGCAGGTCCAGAGTACGTCCTGGATGCCTCATCAACAATATGTTATGCAACCTACCGTAAGTACACACGCACGCACACGCACACACGCACACACACGCACACGCACACGCACACGCACACGCACACACAATACTCCAGTAAAGTGCAGATATTTAACAACAAAAGTACAGTACCCAAGTAAATGTACTTTACTACTGTACGCAACTGCTCACTAATTATCATGAATCATGATCTCTCTCTCTCTCTGTCTCTCGGTGTCTCTCTCTCTGCTCGGTGTCTGGCTCAATGTAGTTTAATGGCTTTAGGAGGGAATCATCAGGCAGTTTTCATATAAGCCCTTCGCTCAAGAATATAGTTTACAACGTTGGAAGAGACGTCTTGATATATTATTTAGAGTTGTTAAAAAAAGACGTGGAAAAATACTAAAGACCCCCGTCTGGAAAGTCTTCTTTTAAATGCATGTTGCTCCTTCCATCTGTGGCTGCCGGCCCCCGGTCCATTTGGTCAGACATGCGTGCGTGCGTGCGTGCGTGCATGCCCACATAACGCGCACGCAAGTGCACGTCGTGCACGCCGTCGGATTGAAACCTCGTATGTCCAAACAGCGTTGGTTTCGTCGACTATATACAACCGTGACGAAAACTGTTCATCGACTACCTTTTTATTCACTGACGAAAACCCGGGCAAAAAAAAAAAATTAAGCTATGACGACTTAAACTATAAGACGTGGTTGCAAACTGGACGCGTTTTTCGGAAAACCGCCGCTGGAAATCCGAAAAACGCGCTCAGTGTGCAGGGACCTTTTTATTTTATATACCGACAACTTCGTCATCAAATAAAAGCTTGTCGTATATGGTTGGTTGCATGCTGAAAATAGCAGACCCCTGGTGAGCAATATGTAGATTGGCTATTATGTTGCATCGCAACACATTGTGAGCTTGTATATTGGCTATTATGTTGCATCGCAACACATTGTGAGCTTGTATATTGGCTATTATGTTGCATCGCAACACATTGTGAGCTTGTATATTGGCTATTATGTTGCATCGCAACACATTGTGAGCTTGTAGATTGGCTATTATGTTGCATCGCAACACATTGTGAGCTTGTATATTGGCTATTATGTTGCATCGCAACACATTGTGAGCTTGTAGATTGGCTATTATGTTGCATCGCAACACATTGTGAGCTTGTAGATTGGCTATATATTGCATCGCAACACATTGTGAGCTTGTATAGTGGCTATTATGTTGCATCGCAACACATTGTGAGCTTGTATATTGGCTATTATGTTGCATCGCAACACATTGTGAGCTTGTATACTGGCTATTATGTTGCATCGCAACACATTGTGAGCTTGTAGATTGGCTATCTTTGTTGCTATCTTGTGTTAGTACAACAAAGCAGGCCATCCATTTACAAAAAAAATAGATAATAATATTGGAGATATAAGGTTTCCGCCCTGCCCCAAACGACATACCATATGACGTGCAGACGTCCGACAGCCGGCGGGATGATGGTTCTACTTTTGCGGTTGGTGTGCCATAAAGACTTGACATAGAGTCATGTTATTCCTCTGTGATAGATAGCTGCTTGGAACGGTCTTTCCTATAAGCATACAAACCAGTTGTGGGGAAAAGTACTGTTTTACGTATAAGCAAAAAGTATCAATACTGTAATATAAAATGACATCCTTTTCTAAATGTATACTAAAAGTACAAAAGTATATTGGCATCAAAAGTACTTTAAAGTACAGACTGACCCCAATGCGTCACGATGCGACGCTTGTAGATCGGCTATTTTCAAACGGCCGAAATGTATATGGGGCTGAAGTGTTTAATGTACGTTTTGTAATCATAATGCCAGAACTAAAGTTTTCAAATAATTTTAGTGGAGTAAAAGTACAACATTTGGGTCCGAGATGTAGTGTAGTAGAAGTAAAAGTATACTGGAAATTGGAAATAGTCTCAGGTAAAGTATAAATACCTAAAAAATTGATTAGTTAAAGGACCACTTCACCACTTTTCAACTTATCTTCCTATAATTCGTCCCAACTAATGTTCATGATAAAAATGACACAATTCTTTCCTATACTCAGTCTGTGTCTCATTATAGGAAGGCTGTGGGGCAGTTCAGAAACCCGTCCTCCAGTGACATCATCGATGGTGAATCCAAGCTATAATAGAAACGGCAGGCTGATCTTTTCCTGTCGAGTTGCAATGCAAAAAGCTGAAGCCACCGTTCTCACGATAATAAAAATCTAAATATATTTTTTCTTGTTTAAAAAATAAATCCGCCTAATGATGATGTCACTGGTGGACTGAGTGTCCGAACTGCCCAAAGCCCTCCTATGTGAGACACAGACTGAGTAGGAAAAAAAAAATGGTGGTGTTTTATCATGAACATTAGTGAGGACCAATTATATGAAGAGACGTTGGGAAAGTGGCGAAGTGGTCCTTTAAGTACAGTACTCGAGTAAATGTACTTTACGCACTTTCCACCACGGCTTGGAACCGTCTTTCCTATAATAAAGCACATTTTGGTGGCGGGCGGGAGGGAGGGAGTGACTCAGCAACATTTTTACCAGACGGTTGCTCAGGGTTACGCCAAAGCCAGACCGAGTCACTCACACACCAGTCATATATTAGTATTAATTAGATTCAGCTCAGCGGGCCAGACAAGGCTGCCTGTTCAGCCTCAGAGATGCAGGCCAGCTATAGGCTGCATGGCCGCCGCGCGCCACTTCCTGATGCCCTTCAGGTTTTGAAGAGTTCACTTTGTTTTGCTGTTAACGTCCTTAACCCATTTGGGCCTGACATGTTTTCTGAAATACCTCATGTTTCTGTATCAGTGGTGCTCAATATTTCATGTCAAAGGACCCCAACATTTTTATTTAATTGGCCCCCCATCTGAAAATATGTTGTTCCAGGGACCCTGGCTCTGAAAGAATATATATATTCAAAGATTTGCACCACATTTTCACCATTTTTGAGTGGTGCAACCACTCAATGTCCGTGTACACCTACGTATGTGTTCATGTATGTAATGAGCACGAGTATATGACTTATTGGTACCAGTAGGGGGCGCCAGAAACGGAGAGGGAAAGTGCTGCTCTGCCTGCTAATAAGAGAGAGAGAGAGAGAGAGAGAGAGAGAGAGAGAGAAAGAGAGGAATTGCACCACTCAGTTCACACGGGTGTGATTTTTCAAAAATAACAGACCTACAAGTTCACAGCAGCTTGTAGATCTGCTATTTTTCAATAGCTAAAGTGTACCATAATGTTTTAAAACACCAAAAGGGGTTCCCGCCCAGAATGGGTTAAAGGACCACTTTTCTACTTATCTTCATATTATCGGTCCTCGCTAATCTAAACTGGCACAATGCTTTTTCTACCCGGTCTGTGTCTCATAATATAGAGGAGGGCTGTGGGCACTTCAGTCTGTTTCTATAGCGAAATGTAACTATAATTCAGCAGCAGTGACATTAGCGTTTTCTCTCAGTCAGTCGATTCTTCATATCCATATGAGTGAAACGGCCGGGATGACATGTTTAATTTTTCAAACACAGTTCTTATATGAGGCGATCTAAAATCCCCCCTATGGGGATTATAATGCAAATAAAAGGTGGATTTGCGCCCTCTACCGATATCAACGTCAGACTTCGGCGCTCTATTGTCTCCACAATACTGTCTCCTAGAATCGATCACCATATCGTACTGTATAATCAGTCTCCATTATCATTCTGTATCTCAGAATGAGTATACATAGGCCTATACTGTATCAATATCACAGAATGAGTCTCCAATCAGTTTATTTTTATTTTTATTATTGCATTTTTTTTATACAGATCTCCAGTTGAGGTATAACACAACCTATTGGTTCGTTTGCTTGTTTGTTTGTTTGTTTGTTGTGTGATGAACAACCCTGGCGCCTCAGTTAACCCATTCTGACCTGAGATCAGATTCATACGAGGGTTTCCACTGGACACACACACTGGTCTGATGAACCCATTCTGACCCGAGATCAGATTCTAAAAAATGTCAGTCGTTCTTCGATTTTTCAAAAATAGCAGACCTACAAGCTCGTAGCGCGCCACTCGGTGGCGCGCTATGAGCTTGTAGATCTGCTGTTTTTCAATAGCTAAAGCATAACGTGATGCTATAACACCAAAATGGGTTCCCGTTCAGAATGGGTTAATTGAAGCGATATATGAGGTGATTACAAGGTGTTTTAGTGTTCATCGAAGCGTCGAATAGGCAGACATTTAACGGGCCGTCTGTTGTTCTTGTTGGTATTTTTTTTGTCGAGAGCCTTTTTTGCCAGCCGGTGCATCAGAGCAGCGCTTCTACAACCCGTGCGTGCCACATGATTGTACAATGGGGGTTCCCAGCAGTGTTGTTTTCGTCGACTAAAACTAAGACGAAAAATGTCGACTACCTTTTTCCACTTAAGAAAACAAAATGGAAACTAAAAGAAAACTGTGCTACGGTGACTAAAACTATAAGACTAAATTTACTGACAATTTCGTCTAACAAATAAAAACTAGACTAAAATGTTAGGAAGGGGACTAGTGGACAACAGATCCAGTATAAGTCTTTTTAACACTTGGTTGCATGCTGAAAATAGCAGAACACACATGTGAGCTTGTAGATCGGCTATTTTCAGCAAGTGTAAAATAAGTCATTATGACGGCAACAAGGCCCGCCAAAATACATTTTAGTCGACTAAATCACCTGTAGATTTAGTCGACTACCAGTAAGACGCGCAAACGCGGGAACCGAACGCAGCTCGTACATATTTGGGTTTTTTTTTTTTTTTTTTAAGTTTTTTTTTTTTTAAGTTAAGTTATTTTTAAGTTAAGTTTTTAACTTAGCCATAACCATATAAGGAGTCCCCAAAGCAGCTATACGTCCAAATATGGAGTGTGTTGCATCAATCACAAACAAATCACTCAGCTCCATATATGGGCACAAAGGGGACACACACACACGGACACACACACAGACATGATCTGCTAGGTCTCATAGTAAGTGCTCACTGCCTTCGCAACAATCTTATGACATTTAGTCGACCAAAACTAGACTAACACTAATACATTCCAGGTGACTATACTATTCCCAGGTGACAGTGAAGTGAAAACATTGGCCAAAATGTCAAATAATATATAGAAATAATATATATATTATAAAACATTGTGAAAATAGCAAATCTACAAGCTCACAATGCTCACGTTATTTTAGTGTTGAAGTCTAGGCTGGCCCAAGTTGGACCTGCAGCCAGGAGTATGTATATCCCAAGACCAACTCTGCCACTTTATGTTTCGTTTTGTTTCTTTCAAGTCTTTTCCTCGACGCAAACAAAACTAAACCCCCTTAATATGACATATTTGCGTTTCATTAATTTCTACATGGTGTGTTTACCTGTGTGTGACGTCATGTGCACGAGACTCCTCTCCTCCTGTGAGCCTTCTTAAAGGGACACTTCACCCTTTTTGCAAAAAAATATATGTTAATGACGTTTAGAAGCTTTAGAACACTTTCCTGGGGGTCTTTATGTGTGTAATGTGTACGTGGTTTTAGATATTTTAGATTGTAGCAGTGAGCCTGTTGTCTCTGATGTCATGGACACTGGGCTCACTTCCTTCCTGGACTACATGTTGTCTCAGTAAGACAGCTCTCCCCCCTATCCACAAGGAGGAGCAGTGCACCAAAGAATTATGGGAATTGTAGTCCAGGAAGGTAGTGAGACCAGTGTCCATGACATCAGAGACAACAGGCTCACTGCTACAATCTAAAATATCTAAAACCACATATTACACACATAAATACCCCCAGGAAAGTGATCTAAAGCTTCTAAACGTCATTAACATATATTTTTTTGCAAAAAGGGTGAAGTGTCCCTTTAATGCTGTACGGTAGTAACATAATGTGGACTTTAAACACTTTATTTTGAAGCGCAGGGATCATAATTGATCCTATTCCTGACCTTCTGCCGTAAGCATTTCATTTAGCTTACGGCACATCATGCCTGAGGTGCTAATGTTGGCTTGAAGCTGCGTGTGTGCTCTTCTTCCCTCCTGACGGGGGACTGCCCTTAAGTCAGACCTCCCGTTAGTCCGACCCGTGCCGCGGGTTACGAATCACCCGTTCTGCGGGGTTACGAATCACCCGTTCTGCGGGGTTACGAATCACCCGTTCTGCGGGTTACGAATCACCCGTTCTGCGGGTTACGAATCACCCGTTCTGTGGGTTACGAATCACCCGTTCTGTGGGTTACGAATCACCCGTTCTGTGGGTTACGAATCACCCGTTCTGCGGGTTACGAATCACCCGTTCTGCGGGTTACGAATCACCCGTTCTGCGGGTTACGAATCACCCGTTCTGCGGGGTTACGAATCACCCGTTCTGCGGGTTACGAATCACCCGTTCTGTGGGTTACGAATCACCCGTTCTGCGGGGTTACGAATCACCCGTTCTGCGGGGTTACGAATCACCCGTGCTGTGGGTTACGAATCACCCGTTCTGCGGGTTACGAATCACCCGTTCTGTGGGTTACGAATCACCCGTTCTGTGGGTTACGAATCACCCGTTCTGCGGGGTTACGAATCACCCGTGCTGTGGGTTACGAATCACCCGTTCTGCGGGTTACGAATCACCCGTTCTGCAGGGTTACGAATCACCCGTTCTGCGGGTTACGAATCACCCGTTCTGCAGGGTTACGAATCACCCGTTCTGCGGGTTACGAATCACCCGTTCTGCGGGTTACGAATCACCCGTGCTGCGGGTTACGAATCACCCGTTCTGCGGGTTACGAATCACCCGTTCTGCGGGTTACGAATCACCCGTTCTGCGGGTTACGAATCACCCAATGACTGTCTCTGTATCAAAATGAGTCGCATGTGTGACTAAATTTGACTGAAAATTTGACTAAAGCTCTCAAACTCTGCCCGAACCCGACCGGTACCGACCCCGACATTTTTGGGCCAGGCCGGGGCCCAACAATTATGCTAATTAGTCGGGCCGGGCCAAGCCGAGCCTCGGGCTCCCTTTTTTCTTTATTATAATGAAAATAGCAATTCTGTTATTTGCTGGCCTCTGGTTTGCGGCTCACCAAAATGAGCTTCAGTTCATATGCTAAATGTTTTATAAAAATCAATCGGATTATATCACACGATAGCTGAAAAAGCGTCGGGCTTTTGTCATGTCGCATTTGCGCTGCAGCTATATCTCGTTATAAACCCAGCTGGCTGCGATGAATAACCTAATCATTATAGGCCTATAATCAACGTCATAATATAGTCACCAACCGATCCATATAAATGATGTAATTCTGTGGTGTATGATGTGACCACGCAATGTTACAGTCCACTGCAGGCTATACACGGGCTATTTGATTTACAAAATGATTAGTATTATAACCGCCGTCCCTCGGTGCGGCGGCGCGCCCAATTTAAAATAACAGATCTCTAAAGCTGTCGAGACACGCCATGAGCGTGGATGGTTTGTAAACTTTGTAGGCTGTTTGTTCTTTTGGACCCCGGCGAACGGGGACGATACTTGGGAGTCTTGGACATATAGCTGCTTCACTTCAAAGGAAACTAAGGGGAGCTACTCACCACCACCACCACCACTGGAAATGGAAGCCATTAGAATGATATGGAAATGGAACATTAACAGTCTAACGTGAGCTATACATAAATCCTTTATTTCGGCGTTACAGTGGGGTTCCATTCCTTTCTGCCGGCCCAGTACCCATAGCTACCTCTAGGTATTTAAAAGTACCTGGGTACCTATGGAAGTCACACCTCTGATGGGTGTGGTTTAGTCTTAAGGGGTGTGTTCTTTTCACCCACTGTGTAATGTAATAAACAGACAGTAGGTGGCAGTAGGGCAGTAGGACAGAGGCCAGTGCAGTATACAGCTTGCAAATTTCCATGTCCATTGAACTCCGTTCTCACTCTCACAGTGACTCACACAGACACACACTGAACCACGGCGCTCGCCGCTGCGCTTGCCATTAAAGTGGCGTTCTTTTTTTTTTCAGGCTTTAGCTGGCTTCCGGGCCTAACATTATGGTATTTTTTAGGGTCGGGGCCGAGCCTCGGGCTGACCCAGTTAGGGTATAGGGTCGGGCCGGGCCATAATTTTTGGGGCCTGTTGAGAACTGTAGTCTCTAACATTACACCTATAGCTGCATGTTTAAAGGGACACTTCACCCTTTTTGCAAAAAAATATATGTTAATGACGTTTAGAAGCTTTGGAACACTTTCCTGGGGGTCTTTATGTGTGTAATATGTGGTTTTAGATATTTTAGATTGTAGCTCCGCTCCCTCCACTGGCTCCCGGTCGCTGCCCGCACAGAATACAAAACTCTGATGCTGGCATTCAAAGCAACCAAAGGTATGGCTCCCCCATATCTTGCAAGTATGATCGAACCCTACAAACCCTCCCGCTCACTCAGATCAGCCAACGCAGGGAAGCTAGAAGTACCCTCACTAAAAACGCCGGGACAACACTCCACACGTCCCAAACTCTTCTCCCTTCTGGCTCCAAAACTGTGGAATGCACTTCCCATTGCAGTCAGAACTGCAGCATCACTCCCAATCTTCCGCCGTAGTCTGAAAACCCACCTTTTCAGACTCCATCATGGCCCATAGCACTTACCCCACCCCCTTAGATAGCAATTCTGTAGACTTAGATAGCATTTGATACAGACTTATAGCATGTTATGTAGACAGCATAAGTGCATTGTATGTAGTCATAGCACGTCATAGTACATATGTGTAGCATAGTAGTATAGATGTATAGCTTATATGTATAGTTTCATTATAGATATTCCACTGTTACTTTCTTAGCTTACGCATGTTTCATGATAAATGTCTTTATGTGATGTATTCCCATGCTTTTTTGTTCTTGCTTAATGTAAGTCGCTCTGGATTAAGAGCGTCTGCTAAATGCCTAAATTGTAGCAGTGAGCCTGTTGTCTCTGATGTCATGGACACTGGGTTCACTGCCTTCCTGGACTACATGTTGTCTCAGTAAGACAGCTCACCCCCCTATCAACAAGGAGGAGCAGTGCACCAACAAATTATGGGAATTGTAGTCCAGGAAGGTAGTGAGACAAGTGTCCATGACATCAGAGACAACAGGCTCACTGCTACAATCTAAAATGTCTAAAACCACATATTACACACATAAATACCCCCAGGAAAGTGTTCTAAAGCTTCTAAACGTCATTAACATATATTTTTTTGCAAAAAGGGTGAAGTGTCCCTTTAAGCATTTATTTATATGTAGCTGCATTTCAGCTCTGACACTTTTTTCAGCTGTTACGCTTTTTGCTGTAGCTCACAGACTTCAGATCTCCATCTTTCTCTGATTTTTATATGGCAAACTTGGTGACCACTAGAGCTTTTAAATTGGAAGACAAGTCCAGTTCCTCCATAATATGTGATTTCCTCCATTGCATTGCAGCATCCTGAAGCATGTGAAGAGTCTGCCTGTGCTATATAAACTCCTCTCCTGAACAGTTAGTCTTGCCCCGATGACTGTCTGTGTCAAAATGAGTCACGTTATAGTACCGAACCAACCAGCTGTGTTTCTCCCTGTAGAGAGGCCATTAACGCCCCGCCCAGCCCCTGCCGCTCCATTCCGCCCCCTGCTGGGTGGCGACTGCCCACATGTAATCTGGTCACAGCAGGCCACCAGCCACACACACACACACACACACACACACACACACGCACACACGCACACACACACACACATGCATAGTCCCATACACACACATTCATACTAGCTTTCTCTCTTGAATCGCATCATCCGATCAGGCAGCTCACTTCACACTCTGCCTCTGACATTTTCCTGGCTAGATTTTAAATTATGGAATTGGTATAACTGCAAATTAACCCCTTTGCAGATCTTTAACCCTTGAGAGCGCGTCAAATGGAAAACAAATGGACCCGAAAGTTGCATCTGCATTACTAAGTTAATTAACTAAGAGGTCTACTCAATTAGAGAACGTAAGATAATTATTTTTGCCTGTTATCTCTCCTATATGTGACACAGGCCAGCACTTTGGTCCTCAACTCGATTTTTACAGATTACAGATTATTACAGATTATTAAAGTACAGAATGTAAGCTTTCATATGATGTATCATTCAATGAAATTGGACAATAATTTAAGGAGATATGACCATCTAAAACTTGTTGAAACAGAAAACAGATACAAATGCAAAGTAGTTAATTTGGCCTGCAAAGATTCATCAGCATTTAGCACCTCTGGAATGGGTGTGACAATAGATGCTTGTCCACACCCCTAATGTCTTGCATAATCACTCCCCCACCCACTAACCACTCCCCCACTAGGTTACCTGTCAATGACAGTTGAGTGGACACTTAGGTGTCACACTTAAGTACATGTTGTTTTACTTGAGTTAAAATAAAGAAATGTAGGACTGAAGTTGTTTAGTGTATGTTTTGTAATAATACAATCTAAAAAGTAACTAGTAGGCTAACTGAGTTTTCAATGGATATATGCTATGTAGTTTTAGACAAATGCTTTTACATTGTGTGCACTGAAACAAAGGGCAGAAGAATGAGATCTTACACCTGGCTTTCATAAACAAAAACTTTTATTTGTCCAAAGTTTGAAAATACAACATGCACAATAAAGTGGCCATAATAATGGTAATAAAAGGTACAATAAAAGTATGCACAATAAAGTGGCACTATTTTCAATAACATAATATATTGGCCTATATAAAATAAAGTGGCTGGTATTTTGTTGAATAACAAAGAAAAATGTGTGAACATTACTCTGTGTAAACTTTTCACAAGCAGCACTATTTAAAAAGAAAATACAAGTAGCTGGCAATGTCTTTGCTGGTTTCAAGTGTGGAAACGATTCACAAGCAGCACTATTTTCAACAACAAAAAATAAAGTGTCTTTGTTCAATCACAGTGCAACTCAAAAAAATACAAGTAGCTGGCAATGTCTTTGCATGTTTCAAGTGTGGAAACGATTCACAAGCAGCACTATTTTCAACAACAAAAAATAAAGTGTCTTTGTTCAATCACAGTGCAACTCAAAAAAATACAAGTAGCTGGCAATGTCTTTGCATGTTTCAAGTGTGTCAACTAAAACCGGAATGTCTTCTTCTTCTTTGGCGCAGTGGACTTTTTTTCTTTTGGTGCTGCAGGTTTCGACTTTTTTTGTTTTGGTGCTGTTGCAGGTTTCGGGTGTGTATCGTTTGGTGCTGTGGACTTTGGTTTGGGGCACGTGGTGTCTTGTGCCTCATCACGACAGAACTTTCGGATTTCCTTAAAAAGATATTCCTGCCGGGCCATGTCGAGCCCAGGTGGGGGCTGCACCGGAACACCATCTTTAGGGGGAAGGATGTCAGTGTTCTTCAGCAACTGAAACTCAATCACTTCTGCGTCGCGATGCGTTTGTGCCATCACTACTCCAGGCCTATCTGAAGCAAACGTGAAGTGTTGGTAACTCTTAATCTTTGGGAGCCTCCGGAAGTAGGGAGTCAGGTGGGTCTGCCAGTCGAAGCCTTCAACAAGCACTGTGCCATCTTCATGTCCGACAAGCTGGGAGAGGTTCACCCCCTTATCCTCAGAGCTTTTATCCATAACCTTCACAATGTCTGCCAAAGTGTCCACTCTGCTCTTTCTGAAGACTTGCTTGAAACGTCCAAAACACCAGTCAGGACCAAACTTGGTGTGTCCCGCAATCAGAAGGTGAAGGCCCAGCTTCAAGTGCTGCTTGTGAATGGTTCGCCACGCACAATACCAGAGCATGAAGTTGTTTTGTCCAGAACAATTGTCACAATGAAGGTCAACGATCTGTTCTCCAACTCCATAGTTGTTGAAAAAATGATGCAGGTAGCTGATGACTGCGTTGCTGCCCTTTCCTGATGCCATGCCTTCATCAATCAGGTAGTTCACTTGCTTTATCAACCCTTCACAGTGGACACCGAAAAGACCACACTTCCGTGCAGTGAGAAAAAACAGTTGGCTGACCTGAAGAGCCGAAGATGGGTAGTGCACCTGAAAAAGAAGAAAAAAAGAAATGACATTAATTTTGACATCTTAACTTTTGCTTAACACAGTAGGAAATCAACAATGTCAAACAAATCGCATGTGAAAATGGGATAGAATTATGCTAACCTGTTGTGCAAAGCATACATTTACAAATTATGATTAAAAAAATAGCTGAACTACAAGATTGTAGGGTGGCACTTGGTACTGTGCTATGCTATACTCACTTCACACGGGTGTGATTATTTAGCATACATTTACAAATTATGATTAAAAAAATAGCTGAACTACAAGCTACAATGACAAAATGTAACAAGCATTTGTTGTAAGTGTTGTAATGCGAATAAAACAAATAAAACAATTACATACCATCTTCCATGGCAGCCTTGTAGAGACGCCACACTGAGGCTTTGGTTACATCACTTGAAAGCAACTTCAAACTGTAGTCTCTGTGTCCAGGGTGTCGTCCAGGCAGAGAGATGGCATGGATTTCTGCATAGTTTGTGATGAATGTCAAGATCCGTTTTATGTCATCACTAGACAGAAACTTCTTGTGTGTTCTGGGACCTTTCTTCTTCTGGCGTGAAGATATACCATTCTCCTTGTAGTGTTTCACAAGGGCTTGGAGAAGGGTTTTGCTGATCCTGGACAAAACGACATAAACACTTTGTTACAAACTAACCCAACAAAATAATGGTAGGAAATACGCAAATGCCTATGGTACAGTGTAAAGCCTGGTTTCTATTTACTGTGCAAGGCTACATCCGTTCTAAAGCCCGCCCATTGTATCCGCTAATAATTTCCACGCATACATACACGCACACAAACTGTTTCCGTATCCTCTCCATACCGGATGTTTTACTGGTTAACAGCAGTATTATTTAACAGGGCACAATAGTGATCCTCTGTCCGCACAGAGTTGAGCAGCGCTTACTGCCACATAGTGAGCCATACATACATACTGGCGTTATTCTCACACACACGCACACACACACAGTTACAGTAACAATAAATAAGTATCAATAGCATAGATTAGACTGTAACTCACCCATAAAGAAAGAGAAAAAAACGATTTAATTTCAACCATTTAGACCATTTCATTCTGGCGAGTTGAGGCACTTTTGGCTGGCACCTGTCACATATGGTACCGCATTTTTGTTTGGGGTCTGAGAAGAGGCTAAATCAAATAGTTGGTGGTGGTCCGTGTGGCTCAAATGCCAAATAAATAACGATAAAGTATCCAGAAGAAGAAGCATGTTTTATTATTTGTACTTTTGCCACATACTATTGATCAAAAGATCCACAGGGAGTGCAGTGCCCGGTGTCGAGTCCGTCGGATAAGACACACATACAGACATCTCCCATATATGGGCATGGAAGGGACACGGACGGATGCGGGTGGAAGGGGTATATGCTCTGACACGGGCACGACGGGTATTGCATCTGGGATCTCCAACTTCCGGTCTATAGTTTATTAAATAATGAAAATGGATGGATATAGATGTGTTGCTTATATCCCTATAGCATATGAGACGCTGACTATTCAAGTGGTTAAACACGTGTCGAGCAGAAACACAGATGTCTCAGTCTCACTTCCGTGATGCTTCTGTTCACCTCCCCCCCCCCACCCACACACACACACACACACACACACACACACACACACACACACACACGGACAGCTTCATGGTGTCAGACATGGTGACGCGTCACAGTCTATCGTCTCCGTATGTGTGCTGCAGCTCTGCATATGTGTATACGAGCCGTGCATATTACACAGTGGGTGAAAAGAACACACCCCTTAAGACTAAACTACACCCATCAGAGGTGTGACTTCCATAGGTACCCAGGTACTTTTAAATACCTAGAGGTACCTATGGGTGTCAGGCCGGCAGAAAGGAAAGGAACCCCACCGTATGTGCTCCTCGCTGTTCATTTCCCCCCCCCCCCCCGCAATAAGCTGAGACCCATGCGTTTCCCCCGTGGCCGCCCCGTACGTGTCTGTCACGTCGCGACTCGTGCCGCCGCTTGCGGCGGAGCGCTATATTATAGCTTCCATCACCGTTGCACGGTTTGCCCCGGCTGCGATGGCAGGGCGGCCATGTGGCCGACCGACCGTACGTCCGTCCGTCTGCCGCCCCGCTCGCACGCTCCCGGTGGCCCCCGCCCCGTCCCCGCCGTCGCCCCCGTCTGTGTCTGTCGGCGGCTGCTGGCAGACCGAACCCAGCTGCCCCACCACGCCGTCTATATAACCCGTTAACACCTGAGGTCCGTCCTGGAAACAAAAATGTCTTCCATTTAATCACGACGGTTTTCTGGAAAAAGCCTATATGTGTGTCTACGTATAGGTGGTGTTCTCAAAGGCTTTCATGTCAAGGACCCTCAAAAAGTTTGAGTTAACCCATTCTGACCTGAGATCAGATTCATACGAGGTTTCCACTGGACACACACTGGTCTGATTATAACCCATTCTGACCTGAGATCAGATTCTAAAAATGTCAGTCATTCAAAAATAGCTAAAGCATAACATAGTGCTAACACCAAAACGGGTTCCCGATCAGAATGGGTTCAAAGCGTTTGCTGTGAAGGAACATAATATTCAAAGATTTGCGCCGCATTTTGACGATCTTAAAAAAAAAAAAAAAAACATCAGCAGATCTGCAAGCTCGCGTGTAGCGCGGCAATCGGTGCCACGCTTATATATGAGCTTGCAGATCTGCTATTTTTTCAAACGGCTGAAGTTTAAAATCATGGTTAAAGTGGTTAATAAAAGCTATTATTATAATAATAATAATAATAAGGCGACATAGATGCGTCCTCAGATCTAAATGGACTAACTATAAAGGATCACGAGCGCCATGCAATCTGTCCCCGTGATCGTTTCTGCCAGCTAAACGCATGGCAGGGCAGCACACGCACACACACGCACACACACACACGCACACACACACACACACACAGCCAGCGTGCCCGGGCTATATCGCGCACGCGTGAAACTAACCGAGCATGCTGTCTCATGTCTGAGTGTGCTCGGGGGGGTCGTTTAAAGCATTTTGTTCGGGAACCCCTTTTGGCGTTAGCACTATGTCATGCTCTAGCTATTGAAAAATAGCAGATCTACAAGCTCATAGCGCGCCACCGAGTGGCGCGCTACGAGCTTGTAGGTCTAGCTATTTTTTTTTTAAATCGAAGAACGACTGACATTTTTAGAATCTGATCTCAGGTCAGAATGGGTTAATCAGACCCATTGTGTGTGTGTCCAGTGGAAACCTCGTATGAATCTGATCTCAGGTCAGAATGGGTTAAGCCAGTTGGTTATACAGCTACAGTGTGTCGCTGCATGCGCCGGGCCGCGCGGACAATATGGAGGCAGCCGAGCGTGGAAAAGGACGAGAGGTCACATGGCTATAGCTATAGCCAACCACGGCGGTTGAACTGCAGACTCAGTGGTGGAGAGTGACTCATTACATTAAGCTCAAGTATACTGTTCTTATAGGTACAGTTTTTGAGCTATTTGTGCTGTACTTGAGTGTCTCACATTTTCTGTATACTTTTACTTCTATACTTCGTCTCAGAGGCAAAATATTGTACTTGTATAACTTCACTACATTTATTTTAAAACTCGAGTCACTGTCTTGTAGTATAGACTTGAATTTGAGATGGCCAAACATTATACGTTAACCCCTTCGCCCTATGTACATTTCGGCTATTTTCCAAAGATATTGTGTACATTTGAAAACTTGGAAATTGGACATTCCGCACATTGACTATTGACTACTTATACTTTTGGTACTTTAGGTACATTCTGTGACGCCAATTATTGTATACGTTCACTCGCGTACATCTTGTACTTGTATAATAGCTATAGGGGAAGCGGCAGAAGCAGTGTATAGTCTATTGAATAGTTTTCATTTAGTTTTAGTCACATTTCAGTCACCTGGAATGTTTTAGTGTTAGTCTGGTTTTTAGTCGACTAAATAATATCGTAAGATTTCAGTCGACTAAATCTACAGGTGATTTAGTCGACTAAAACGTATTTTGGTGGGGCCTTGATGCCGTCGTAACGGATGATTTGACACTAGCCGATCTACAAGCTCCGCTATATATCGCGTCGGGGTCTCACTATTATGCCTCTCAGCCATTATAAAACACCTGGTAACCTGAAAGCCTCTTATGGCTTTAGAATAGAACAGGAACGCCGCGCCACAGTGGGCTGCAGGGCTGGTACTGGGACAAAAAAAATCGGCCCAGTCATTTTCGTGCAGATTTGGCCCAGACCGGCCCGGCCCGGCCCACCACAACCAGCGCGCAGATAACAGAAACTATATACCGCCAGCGCTCCGTCGCGGCACACACAAACAAACAAACAAGCCCCTAATAATACCACCACTTTTACAGAACAACATAAATGATATAGGCCTACAAACTATACACACACGACCCTTTGAATTGAATACTGGACTACTCGCCCCGGTGCTTGCCCGTTTTTCCTCCCGGAATTTTCACCAGTGAGGGGGATAACTTTGTAATATGCTATTGGCTGTTTGTATTCTTTTTGGACAAATATAAAAAGATACTCCTGTGGAAAGGCTATATTATTTTACTTATATTGACCCTATAAACAATTTAGTATTATTTAGTATAATGTAAGGTTTTGCCCACTCAAATGGTACCTCGTCAGATATATCCCCACATATCCTATACAACAACTTCTGTGAACAGACTATAAATAACAGACTTAAATTATATTTGTACTTAGGCTGTCTGCTCTCATGAAAGTTTATATAGTTAGAGAAATTAAAAGTCCAGCCGTCTGCTGTCCAGCCTCTCCCACCCCTCACTGGGGAAAATTCTGGGAGGAAAACAGAAACGGGGCGAGTAGTCTTGTTACCTTTGAATTGCTCTCACAAAAAATGATGCTGTCAAAAAGGATTCAAGACAGAAGAGGGTTTATTTGTCACTCACTGATACAGGTATACAGTGCACATTATCATGATGTGGCACTGTGCAGAATGGCAGCACGCCCGGAACCTTTCCTGGTGGCCTAGCTGCCAGTCCAAAACAAATAATATATATTTTTTAATATCATGGCGGCCCCCATACGTCCTATACAAGGCCAGTCCAGCCATGGTGGGCTGAGGAGGAGTGGCGAAGCCTGCAGTCACATAGATTTCTCTACTATACAGTTAGTGCTGGCTGAGATGTCTTGTGTGCATCTGTGATATATTACGTTTGACTAAGCTCAGCCATACGAATCCAGACGGCTCCCCCCCTCCCTCCCTCCCCCCCCCCCCCCCCCCCCCCGAGCAGCCAGCTGTTTTGTTAACGAGAAGAGTGAGAGAGAGCGAAATGAGAGACTCCCTGTGTTATTGTCCTTGGCTATTTGGGTGTACGCAGCACGTCTTCAAGACGTCTCGTCGATTGTAGGACATTGTATAGTCTGTCTCTCTCTCTGTTCCCCCCAGGCAGGCCTTTCTGTGGTTCTTATAAGCCATTTAGGCCTGGCCTCAACATTTAAAAAGAATCTTCTAAATCCTCCAGTTTTTTTTTAGAGTGGCGCGCTACGAGCTTGTAGATCTGCTATTTTTCAATAGCTAAATTATAACAATGTTTAAAACACCAAAAAAGGGGTTCCCGACTGATGCAATTTTAGTCACTATAGTGACTTTGTAGATTTTGATTGTTATAACAAAACATACAGTATAACCACTTCAGTCCTATATTTTGGTCCGGATTAGCCGATCCACAAGCTCACAATGCGCAGCGATGTGACACATCGTGAGCTTGTGGATCGGCTATTTTCAAACGACGTTTATACTTGAAACGGGACATTGTGTATAATGATGAGCCCCGCCGCTCCGGGCTATGGGATTGAACATATATAATCACCGCGTAAAGCAGTCGAGAAAGGAGGATTTTCCAAACGTCCACAAACCGTAATCCAGGAGAGAGGAGAGCTGTTGGGCGCGGATCCACCGTTGATGGATCCTCTTGCTATCCAAATTGCGGATTTAATTTGTGCCTTTGTATACTGTGACGCTCCCGCCATGTAAAAGCTTCTGACGAAAGGTAAACATGTGCTTGTGCCCATATAGGAGGCCTTTGCTATGTTTCACCAGTTTCAATTGAAACGGGCCCTCCACCCTCAGGGGGGGGCCTCCAAGCTATACGACTGATAACGTCTAGGTGTCAGTCAACCCCTGCCCGCCACTCTTGGCCCTCACTCACTGCCTTGCTCTCTCCCACAATGTTAAGTTATTACACCTAATTTCATGTTAATGACCTGGGTTAAAATGTTGCAGCATTGGGAGGTAAAGGGGAGACACTTTTATTGTGAAGGGAGGGACGACAGGATGAGGAGAGGTGCGGGTGTTGTTGTTGTCGCTAATTGCCGAGAGTAATGGCTGCCTGTTTTGAACAGTCAATTTATTTATATCAATACGGCTTTATCAACAAAATAATTATGGCAGGTATAGGTACCGTATATGGGGGGCCTCATATTTGGTCTTGAAACGGGCCTCCAGATTCCTAAGGCCGCCCCTGCGTTGTGCCAATGATACTCGAGTGTGTGTAGCGAGTGTGTGTGTGTGTGTGTGTGTGTGTGTGTGTGTGTGTGTGTGGGGGTGTCATACTCCGACTCTTAAAGTGAACGCATATTGGCACCTGGAACTGAGAATTATGCTAACAGCTATAGCCGCAATAAAAGAGTTACACACAGCACAGTGTGATGGCAATACTTCAAATTGAATTCTGAACTTTTACTCACGGAGTAGTTCTAAATTGCAGTATTTCCTATACTTTGGAAGGACTCTGTCCTTCTCGTTCATTTTTCTCCCATCTTCATTTGTTTTCTCTCTCTAGCAGCCTGCAATTCTCGCACGCACGCACGCAGGCACACACGCACGCACGCACGCACAAACAAGGTCTCGGGTACTGTGTGGCTGTGCTGCGTGCTGTGAGATATCTCTGCATGTCTTTTGTTTCCCGGCCAACCATCATCAGCACAAGTACATAACAACAGTATAGAGAACTTAAGAACCAGTGCCAGTGAAATACAACAGCCTCTGCAACAGAACACGTTTAAGTCCACTGACTTTCTCATGTCCTACATATCCGGGTTCAATGTTTGTTTTTTTTGTTTTTTTCTTCCATGTGAGTTTCATGCCGTACTCTCTGGTAAACCAGTAGTGGTTCTATATACAGGATCAGCACAGTATCGAAATCTCTGCCGGGAGACCAAATAATACACAACCAGCACAGTCATTGTTTTAATAACATAATATAACTCTACCATAGAAATTGGTTAAATGTGTTTAATTTATTAACAAAATAATTGTGGATTTCACGTGCACAACACCTTTATAAGCACACAGTGATTGCACGCATGCAGACACACATACTAAAGCTACAGGGATATAACCAGACTGCAATAAACTGTTGAAAACCACTGCAATAAAGTAGTTGCAGTCAGTGCAATGCTCGTGCACGCACGCACGCACGCACGCACGCACGCGTACACGCACACTGTCAGACTCACTTCAGTGCACTCACGCACGCATGCATGCACGCACGCATACAAACACACTGTCACTGTACTCCACCAATCCTCAGCACCAACCAGGCAGCCATGGCACAGCATGCTATATAGCTAGTCTCTCCTCCATGACTGATCTATATTCCCCAGATAGCATTTTCCATCACCTTGATTTGAGCTATATGAGCTTGCTTGGTATATATATATATATATATATATATATATATATATATATATCACCCATTCTTGAGATAAGGGACAAAACTTTTTTCAAACTGGATTTTCTTTTTTTTTAAGATACATTCAAATCAAATAGATGTATTTGTAGACACAGGTCTCAACTACCAATCTTGAGAAGGAACAGGTTTTTCGCATAACATTTCTTTCTAAAATGGGACATTTATGCACTTAATACCTGATTCATGTCAACTCCGTCAGACACACTAAAATCCCTTTTAATTGAATTTGATCATTTCAACAATAATATAAAGTCCTCAGTTATCTTATAATGGCTTTCAGTAATCAAGTTAAGTAATACAAATCGTTTAATATTATTTTGTTCCAATATCACACTATTATGAAATATCCAATTTCTCAAAACCGTCATTTCAACCTTTATTTTCAATATTATAACATGAAAACCATGTAAAAAAAAAAAAAAATCATCATTACGTATCATTTCAGTTGGTGTTTCAATACATAAGCACAAAAGATTTGACAGCGAATTTTCTATTTCTTTGGAAATTAACAAAAACATCACGGGACGAACGTCTGACGGAGTTGACGAACATCTGACGGAGTTGACAAGTTTAACTGATTTAGGTTCTAGACCACCTAGGATCTTGATTCTGGTGACTAATCCCACATTTTCAAGGATGAGGAATACAGTGGTACTATTTAGATTTGCCCTGTGAACATGGCAGCCATTTTTCAAAATGGCCACCAACTTTCTGTTATTTCCCAATAACTCAAGTTCTACACCACCTAGGATCTTGATTCTGGTGACTAATCATACATTTTCAAGGATGTGGGATACATTGGTACTATTTAGATTTGTCCTGTGACCATGGTAGACATTTTTCAAAATGGCCGCCAACTTTCTGTTATTTCCCAATAACTCAAGTTCTACACCACCTAGGATCTTGATTCTGGTGACTAATCATACATTTTCAAGGGTGAGGAATACAGTTGTACTATTTAGATTTATCCTGTGACCATGGATGGTAGACATTTTCAAAAATGGTGGACCTGCTATTATTTTACCAATTTACTCAGGGAATATTATCAGAATAATATAAAATCTGTGAATATACATTTCTTACCAAGAATTTTCTTCACCAATGTTTGTAAAGGTGTCTACTAACATATCCCACATTGGTTTCTATTTGACCACCCTAGGGGCATGTTTGACAGCTGCTGAAAGTTGGGTACCATCAACAACCAATATAAGGCTAAATGTTCTAAATTTCATTATGCTTTAAGTAGCATGTGGCATGTCAAACTAGGGGCTTTTCATGATTCTGGATCCATTCCAAGCATTAGTTTTGCACAAAAAACACTACGTTGGCTAAAAACGGCCATAGCCATCATCACAGATGTGATGAGGTCAGCACATGTCGGCACATTTGGGCAAGTGGCTATGGCCAAACTAGGGGGTCTATGGCCAAACTAGGGGTCAAACTCCTTGGGCTAAATTCGGTGAGGTGAACAGTGAGCAGTGAACAGTGAGCGAAAGACTGAAGACAGAAGATTTGGCTTCAGGACCATCAGGCAGGATGTGCAGACACTGAAGGCATCAGTGTCTTTCTCTGTGTCCCCAGCATGTCAACCAAAGCAATGTTACCAAATCAAAGGAGCCTTCACCTCATGTCACCTGGGGCTGGGTGAGCAATCGTATCCTGTATCTAAACTCACAACTAAATACAGACACTTGGCCAGACTGCCGTTTGAAAGGGTCAAACCCCTCATCCTGATTGGGGAAGACCACCCCACCTAATCACACCAACCGAACAAGTGAGGTTGGGGCCTCCAGGTGGGCCAGCAGCCATCTGCACAAGACTGGGCTGGACCCTGCAGGAAAGCAATCTCCAGCCAAGACAATGTAAGTTGACTATAACAGAGCCCCAGAACACAGAGCTCAGGAGAAGGATGGAGAAACACTGGCAGGAGGCCACCAAGATACAATGCCCCAGAGACCCAGAGTGTGCCACCACTGGCAGTAAGGAGATCAACTGCTGCAGCAAAGATGTCATGAAAGGCAAGTCTCCACCAAAAAAAACCCTGAACCTAATCGGGGTGTCAAGAGACCAAAGTTTCTCCCCCACAGTTCCCTGCAGTGGCCAGTGAAGTCAAACTGTGCATCTGTACCTGAAAGGGGCAAGTCAAAGGCCAGAAAGCCCACCTCCTTTTAATGTCCTGTCAGTAGAAACTCAACCTGCACCTGAAATAAGCCCTTACCTCTCCCAGAGAAAGTTCATCCTTGAAAATGTAATGATTAGTCGCCAGAATCAAGATCCTTGGTGGTCTAAAACTTGAGTTATTGGTAAAATAACAGCAGGTTGGTGGTCATTTTGAAAAACAATGGCTGCCATGGTCACAGGACAAATCTAAATAGTACCACTGTATTTCTCATCTTTTAAAATGTATGATTAGTCGCCAAAATCAAGATCCTAGGTGGTCTAAAACTTGAGTTATTGTAAAATAACAGCAGGTGGCGGCCATTTTGAAAAAAAAATGGCTGCTATGGTCACAGGACAAATCTAAATATTACCAATGTACCCCACATCCTTGAAAATGTATGATTAGTCACCAGAATCAAGATCCTAGGTGGTGTAGAACTTGAGTTATTGTAAAATAACAGCAGGTGGCGGCCATTTTGAAAAATGGCTGCCATGGTCACAGGGAAAGTCTAAATTGTACCACTGTATCCCTCATCCTTGAAAATGAGGTCTTAGTCACCAGAATCAAGATCCTAGGTGGTGTAGAACTTGAGTTATTGTAAAATAACATCAGGTGGCGGCTCTTTTGTAATATGGCTGCCATGGTCACCACGAGACAAATCTGTGATGGCCCCATAGCCAAAAATGTTCCTTAAGGCATGCTCTAACTGTGTGCCAAATTAGAATACTGCCCATTATTCAAAAACAATAATTTTATTGTTTTAGGAACACTTTTGTCAACTCCGTCAGATACACGTCAACTCCGTCAGACACAAAATCTGACGGAGTTGACGTCTGACGGAGTTGACAAAATGGCATTTGTTTTCATCTTAACCCTCTTTAGTACAATGTAGCCATTTTGTTTTTGCTTAATTTTGTTAGCTAAACCTAACCCCTAAACTAAAATAATAAACATTATTTTGGAATTCTTAACAAAGATCATAAAAATGTGCTGACGGAGTTGACATGTAAAAGCTGTGACCACATTGTTATCAACATTGTTTGTTTAAAATATCAAACAATTGAATGCTTGTCAGACCAGGTACTCCACTGTTGCAACAAATATAAATGGGACTTGGAAAAGGAGTCTTCAGGCTAAATCTGTCGACAATATTTTCTGATTAATTTAAGACTTTTAAAAAAACCTGACGGAGTTGACGGAGACGTGGGACGAACATTTGATATGAGATATTTAATAGAAAATATAAATTTAAATTAACTGTGTATATTATTTGCTATGTTGTTGAAAATCGACTTTAATTTAGTATGTATATTTATGTGATTGTGACAGTATTAGACACTTTTTTGGCAGTTTGAAATTGTGGCCACTTGCTGGGGACAGGCTAAATACAGGCCTTTTTGGGTACAGGGCCTGCTTTTAACTAATTCAGATGGAATATGAAAACAATTATAATGAAATTAAGGGCATAATAATACACAACTGTATTACACTTAACTTTGCAAGTGCTTTTATTTTTATGAATTAATTTATTTTTTACATAAAATAAGGCTCTTATGTGTGGGACATGTTTTTTCCACTTTTGTCCCTCATCTCAAGAATGAGTGATATATATGTGGACGTATTGGAGCAGACATGTATAGCCTCATCATGCATCCTGTGTGTGTGAGTTATCCCATTCTGACCTGAGATCAGATTCTAAAAAATGTCTGTTTGAAAATGACAGTTTTCTGAAAAAAGCTATGTTTCCATGTCAGTCGTCGTTCTTCGATTTTTTCAAAAATAGCAGACCTACAAGCTCGTAGCGCGCCACTCGGTGGCGCGCTATGAGCTTGTAGATCTGCTATTTTTCAATAGCTAAAGCATAGCATGATGCTAACGCCAAAAGGGGTTCCCGGGCCCAAAATGTATATAATATAATAATATATATAATGAAGGCTTATAAAACTGGACCTGGTCTCTGTATACTTTTTCTTTTCTCCGATCAACACCAAATCTCACCGACCTATACAAGCTTGCAACATTGTTGGCTGAATGTTCCACACAGAATATGGACGCTGCAAGTTGGTTAATGGGTTAATGGTTCAAAGAAGTATACATATTTACAATGAGATTACCTTTTATTTTCTCGGGCGCGTTCCTTATTCTTTCTTTAGAAATAAGGGCCCGCTCTCTCTCTTATTTGGGGTCTCGACCTGAAAGGTTTTGGAACCCACTGTGTGAGACTATATAGCGCCCCCTAGCTGGACATTCACAACGATGCACTGTGCGTCGTGCACATTCTCAGCATGGACATTGTGTCAAGTCTCATGAATCCTCCTGAGCAGGCATAATCTGAGACAGCACTGCATGCCGTTGCCCTTCAGTTGATCCAACTGGGCCTTTCTTTCTCTCTCTCTCTCCCTCTCTCTCTCTCTCTCTCTCTCTCTCTCTCTCTCTCTCTCTCTCTCTCTCCCACCCCCCTTCCACCCCCCAAACGTTCCATTGCCCCTTTGCAGTACAAGTGTGGTTACTGTGCATGTGCCAGTGCATTTATATAGGAGCCTACAAGTTTCAGTCACAGAGAGATACTGTCACGTTTTGCATGGTGACAGCAGGCACAGACATTGACCCGGCTGGCTGGCTGGCTGGCTGGCTGGCTGGCTCTGTCTGTCTGTCTGTCTGTCTGTCTGTCTGTCTGTCTGTCTGTCTGTCTGTCTGTCTGTCTGTCTGTCTGTCCGAGTACCGGAAATAGCGTTTGTTGACCACCAAGTGTCACTGTTGTTTCTTATATTAAAGGGGGCCGGCCATGCAAGTTCACCCAGAAATCCAAACTCAAATTCGCTGCAGTTTTGAGACATTTTCTAAATAATATGTCAATAATAGTCAAAATAGCAAATCTATAGAATCTCACAAGTTGACACAATGTCATCATGTGTGCGCGTTGTGTGCATGCTTGTTTCAAGAACAGTGCTATTTCTTTGTATACTTTCTCATTTTCTAGAAATGTAGTGCAAGTCAAAAGTACTATATTTGCCTTTGAAATCTATAGTGGAGTGAAAGTCAGAAGGATATCCAAAGATGCAAATACAGTACCTATACTCAAGTAAAGCACAGATATAGTACGGTAGAGTACGGTATATTCAAGGTATACTTTATTACTGTCCACCGCTGTAACGCGACTTTGACTAATGGAGACGAACGTGGCAAAACCTTACTTATTAGTATACTTTGGCTATTTTGGCTGCTTGAGGCAGGCGGGCCGCAGAAGACGACGTTGCGGGCCGCATGCGGCCCGCGGATCGCCAGTTTGACACCCCTGCTTTAGGATGTCCTTTTCCCCTATATATACCAAACCTCGTCATAGACACTATAGCCAATCTTCACGTCGTCGCGGTACGTAGCGACACAGTGACACTGAACTTATAGATCATCTATTTTCACTGAATCGTCCGTTTTCTGTCGAATGTTGGCCTAGCACGACGTGCACGCTAATTGTCGGTCGTTTAACCCATTCTGACCTGAGATCAGATTCTACAAATGTCTTCTACATCCTGACAGTTTTCCATTCTGACCTGAGATCAGATTCTAAAAAAATGTCTTCTATACGTCAGTCGCTCTTCGATTAAAAAAAAAATAGCAGACCTACAAGCTCGTAGCGCGCCACTCGGTGGCGCGCTATGAGCTTGTAGATCTGCTATTTTTCAATAGCCAAAACGGGTTCCCGCCCAGAATGGGTTAAGTCGCCACCTTCATCATGACACGATATCGGTTCTTCAAATAGCTAATTAATTATTTGCCGATAATCACACATTTGGCCACCATGTGCAATAATGATTTAATTTCAAAGTCAGGCGCATACGTACGATCAATATGAGATGATACTGTACATGATCTGCAGGGGCCTGGCTATAACACATTACATTTTACAGTTGTGACTAAATTTGACTGCCATTGGATTTTTTTAATTTGAGTTTTTTCATGCCATATGAAAGCAGGGAATCATATAGCTTCAAATTGACATTATTGATTGTTCAGTTTGACCCACCGGTTCTGGAGATATGGCTTATACTAGAGTAATGTCTTGCGGAAAACAGCGAGTTGAGGAAACAGGCTTGAAATAATTTACATGTTGATTTCAGCGCTGACAATTATTTCAGACATGCTCTAGTATTATGTGAAGAGTCTGCCTTATGCTATTAACTCATTTTGGATTAAAAAAGAAAAAATATGTTTTTTTTTTCTCCTCCGGTGAAAAGCTGGAGTTTGCGCGATGGCAGGCTCTCAGTCAAATCTGGTCATATAGTTGATGAACAAGCAACCAATATACAATAGACAATATTTCTATTACATTCATCACTGAATTTGAAGTGGAACTATACATTCGTATAATATCTGGCAAATTAACCCATTTTGGGGCGGGAACCCCATTGTGGTGTTTTAAACATCATGTTGTAATTTAGCTATTGAAAAACAGCAGATCTACAAGCTCACAGCGCGCCACCGAGCGGCGCGCTATACGAGCTTGTATATAGGTCTGCTCCTTTTGAAAAAATCGTAAAAACGTGGCGCAAATCTTTGAATAATAATATATTCTTTCAAAGTGAATGTTTTTAAATCCGGTCTAAACGGGTTTAAACACTTTTCCACCCGTCGTCCCTATCCCCCCCCCCCCCCCCCCCCCATTTGGAGATTAGCAGTCGCTTAGCATTGTCGCGGGAGGACGAGAGCGGACGAGATCTCGATAGAAAACGGCGTTGCAGGCGGGAGGCGTCGGCAGCAGCGGCAGACGGCAGCAGTGTGAGAGAGACAACATTCTTAACCCGTTCTGACCTGAGATCAGATTCTAAAAAAATTATCCATACACACCCTGACAGTTTTCAGAAAAAGCCTATTATGTTTCGACGTCGATTTTTCAAAAATAGCAGACCTATACAAGCTCATAGCGCGCCACTCGGTGGCGCGCTACGAGCTTGTAGATCTGCTATTTTTTCAATAGTTAAAGCATGACATAATGCTATAACACCAAAAGGGGTTCCCGGCCCAAAATGGGATAAGAGCATGCAGGGAGGGAGGGAGGGAGTGGGTGGTTAGGAATCACGCGGCCACAGGAGGCTGACGGATTGAAAAAAAAGAAAAAATGACTTTCTTGGCCTCCCGTATATACCGGCTTTGTAATTTTGTCAGACATCTTTAACCGCCTTGGCCCTGCCGTTCCTATTTTTGGGATGAATCCATCAAATGCTGTAAAGCAAAAAAAAATTCAAGTATACAAGCAGCACACACAAGTACAAGCACACGACGCGCTTGTATACAACCCCCCCAAGACAGTCACACACACGCAGTCACACGCACACAGTCACACACTCACGCGCGCGCTTGCCTGCCTGCCTCTCACCCTCTCGGATCCTCGTGTATGTGTTCGAGCCCAAGCGTTTAAAATAAAAAATATAAAAACTCCAAAATTGAGACGGTAAATCTCCGAGCGGTATAGGGAGAGAGAGTGAAGACCCTGTGGTACCCCTGCGCCCTGCACGGTGTCAGACACAGGAAAGCTTTTTATTTGTGCTATTCATCACCGCACACACACACACACACACACACACACAGCACACACACACACCGACCGCCGCTGCTCCTCCAGACTATATAGCACTATACCGTGGTCTCACCCAAACACGGTGAAATAGCACGGAATTGCAATTCTGTGCGTGTCTGGGAAAGTAAAAAAATACGTAGATATATCACTGTAAATCCCATGGGACATGTGACACGTTTAAAACATAAACACCGGTGTGTATAATAACAAAATGCCTAATGTTTATTAATGGTCATAACATACAGTATATAGAACACGAGTTCACTCAACCACATCACGAGAAGACCTATAGTGTTTGAATTCTAAACACCTATATGACTGACTTTGATTGTAAAAACTAAACACGTTTATGGGGCGATTGAACATGTTCTTCTGGTTTATAATCTAAACACTTTGACACGTTTGAAAAGCGTTACAAATAAGTGTTTATAACCTTTATAACCTAAACGCTTGGGTTTAGTATATGACACTGAAATCCTCCTACCTGAAGTGGGTATATATAGTGTATGTTTTGTAATAATAATCAAAATCTACAAAGTATAACTAAAGTGGTTCAAGTAAATGTGTCAATATTTGCCTCTGAGGTGTAGTGGAGTAGAAAGTAAAAGTATTGGAAATTGGACATATACTCAAGTAAAGTACAGTAAATTGGCCCAAGTAAGTATATATACTTAATAAGTCAATGTACTCATAGTTGCTTTCCACCATTGCTATACTATCAGCGGTTCAGAAGCCTATACAGACGCATAGCCTGCAGCGTGCAAGCGTGTCTTATATATGAGTGGCGCGCTACGAGCTTGTAGGTCTGCTATTTTTGAAAAAAATCGAACGACTGACATTTTTATAGAATCTGATCTCAGGTCAGAATGGGTTAATCAGACCAGTGTGTGTCCCAGTGGAAACCTCGTATGAATCTGATCTCAGGTCAGAATATATGGGATATATATCGCTGCTCATTGGAAAACCTGGATGTCTGCATGCATGCTCGCGCCGTGTGCCCCAAGGAGGTGGATCTGCAGGTGGTGGATTATAGTCTTATAGAAGCCACATATATTTAAACCCAGGATAGGGGCTATCCCTTCCCTGGGCTTATACAAAACCTGGATACTGGATGGATACACACGCCTGAGGGCTTCGGATTGGAACCGCTGTAGAGGGAGGTACTTGTATAACAGCATGCTAAGTGGTGTTAACACACACACTGCACATGTGCTGTCATAACGGTGCAGCCTCGCAGACCACACGCAAGGTCCCGTGCGTGCGTGCGTGCGTGCGTGCGTGCGTGCGTGCGTGCGTGCGTGCGTGCGTGCGTGCGTGCGTGCGTGCATGCGTGCGTGCGTGCGTGCGTGCTCAATGTACACCTTGAGATGCTGTTACAAACTCATGCGTCGTATTATCATTATAATTATCATTATAATTGTTTTGGTGTTGTGACCCCAATTGCACCCACACGACCTCAACTTTTGAACATTCAGTGGGTTTTCTGTGGTCTGGGGTTTTCTCCGTGCGTTCTGAAGCATTTTGAGCTGCAATGGAAACAGGCAGATGTCCCTCGACAAAGCACTTGTTTGAGCCAGAAACCCCCCCCCCCCAGACCACAGGAAATCTACTGAATGTTAAAAGTCCAGCTTTCTTGGGTGCAAATTGAGCTCCGAAAACCTACAAGAAATATGAAAACGTTTTTCTTTTTTTTTTTGTTTAATGTCACCAGACCTTTAAGTAAACATGTGAGTATACGTCTTCCATCACTGGCAATATAGCGTATTATAATACTCTAACCACACATGGGGGAAAACGTAGCTGTCAGATCTCGGCAGGAATGTGTCGAGTTGAGGCTTTCAACGCAGACAACACAAGACACGCTTTGTTTCAAAGGAACGGAGGAGCCGCTGTGACTCGACGGCGTTGGTGCGCTCTTATTTTAACCCATTCTGACCTGAGATCAGATTCATACAAGGTTTCCACTGGACACACACTGGTCTGATGAACCCATTCTGACCTGAGATCAAATTCTAGAAATGTCAGTCGTTCTTCGATTTTTCAAAAATAGCAGACCTACAAGCTCGTAGCGCGCCACTCGGTGGCGCGCTATGAGCTTGTAGATCTGCTATTTTTCAATAGCTAAAGCATAACATGATGCTAAACACCAAAATGGGTTCCCGTTCAGAATGGGTTAACAGGCCTTGGAGGAGCTGCTCTGTGGCTTACTGTATGTGGTATTTTCAATCTTCATTATGCGCGTATATATACGTGCCAGAATGTGCATTTATAGAACGCCTTTTACTCCAAATGCACAAAGGTCTTATTGACTCATGCTGTCTCATGTGAACCTACCGTTTTGTACAGTCCGGCCATACCAGTGTTGTTTTCGTCGACTAAAACTAAGACGAAAAATGTTCGTCGACTACCTTTTTTCACTGACTAAAACTAAACAAAAACTAAATAAAAACGAATCTATGATGACTAAAACTAAGACTAAATATACTGACAATTTCGTCAACAAATATAAACTAGACAAAAATGTTAGGAAGGGACTAGTGGACAAGAGATCCAGTTTTATGCTGGGTTGCATGATGAAAATAGCAGATATACAATCTCACAACGCGTCGCGCTGCAACGCGTTGTGAGATTGTATATCTGCTATTTTTCATCATGCAACCAAAGTGTAA